>NW_024104932.1:0-33435 GCF_003945595.2 Pipra filicauda
CCCTCTCCTCCAATCGGCTTCCAGCACTCCCAGCTCCGCCGCTTCCTATTGGCTGTCGAATGGAGGCGCGGCCGCGGTTGGCCCCGCCCCCGGCGCGGGGGAGGCCCCTCCGGGTCGGTGGCGATGGATCTGGAGGGGCTGCGCAAGGAATACCGGGGGGACACCGAGGTGGGACAGGGGGGACACGGGGGGGCTGGGCTGGGGGGACCCCCCAGGGTGTCCTCAGGGCCCGGGGAACCCCCCCTTCTGTAAGAGAACCCCCCAGCCGGGGTATTCCCTCCTCAGTCCTCCCCCCCAGTGTGTCCCCAAGGCACGGGGACCCCCCCCAGCCAGGGTGACCCCCCCCAGGATGTCCCCAAGGCCCTCAGGACCCCCCCACCGTATTGGCAGTGACCCCAGGGCCAGGGCACCCCCCACCCCGAGCTGTCCCCAAGACTTTGAGTGACCCCTTACTTTGTCCCTGAGACCTCTGTTGACCCCTTAAGTTGACCCCAATATCTGAGGTGACCCCCCTAGACTGTCCCCAAGACCTGAGATGACCCTCTAGGTTGTCCCCAAGACCTCAGGTGACCCCCCCAGGTTGTCTCCAAGACCTCTGGTGACCCCCTAAGTTGTCCCCAAGATATCAAGTGACCCCTTGACTTGTCCCCAAGACCATGGGTGACCCCCCCCAGACTGTCCCCAAAGCCCTGGGGTTCCCCCTCCTTCCCCTCCCAGCTCCCCCCGTGTGGGTGTCACCCCCTCCCCTGCATCCAGCGGGACCCCCCCGTGTCCCCCCACCCCAGGGCGTGTCCCCCCGCGCCTCACACCTGTCCCCCCGTGTCCCCAGGCCTTCGAGGAGCAGCACCTGGTGTCCCACGATCCCATAGAACAATTCCAAGCCTGGTTCCAGGAGGCCCGGCAGTGCCCGGGCATCGGGGAGGTCAACGCCATGTGCTTGGCCACCTGCTCCAGGTGACACCGAGGGGGGTGACACGGGGGTCCCCTGGCCTTGGGGGGGGTCCTGTCCTGTCCTCACCCCCCCCTTCCAGGGATGGGAAGCCCTCGGCCAGGATGGTGCTGCTGAAGGGATTCGGGAAGGACGGATTCCGCTTCTTCACCAACCACGAGAGCAGGAAGGGCAGGGAGCTGGTGAGGGCTGGGGGGGGGGCTTGGGGGGAAGTTTTGGGGGGGCTCTGGGGGGTTCTGAGGGGTTCTGGGGGTGCTGGAGGGGCTCTGGGGGTGCTCTAGGGTTCTGGGGGTGCTGGAGGGGCTTTGGGTGTGCTGGGGGGGCTTTGGGGGTGCTGGGGGGTCACTGGGGGTGCTGGGTGGGCTCTGGGGCTCTTGGAGGGGCTCTGGGGGTGCTCTGGAGTTCTGGGGGTGCTGGAGGGTGCTAGGGGGGCTCTGGGGGGCTGGAGGGGTTTTGGGGGTGCTTTTGGGGTGCTGGGGGGGTCACTGGGGGTGCTGGGGGGACACTGGGGCTCTTGGGGGGGCTCTGGGAGTGCTTGGAGGTTCTGGAGGTGCTGGAGGGGCTCTGGGGGTGCTGGGGGGGCTTTGGGGGTGCTGAGGGGGGTTGGGGGTGCTGGGGATTCTGGGGGAGCTCTGGAGGTGCTGGGGGGACACTGGGGCCCTTGGGGGGGCTCTGGGAATGCTTCGAGGTTCTGAGGGTGCTGGAGGGGCTTTGGGGGCACAGGGGGGAGGGTTCGAGGGTTCCAGGGATGCTGGGGGGACACTGGGGGTGCTGGGTGGGCTCTGGGGGTGCTGGGTGGGCTCTGGGGGTTCCCCAGGGTGGCAGCACCTTCCCAGCCCCTCTGCACCGACCCTGTGATGCCAAACAGCCCCGTTTTGGGTCAAGGCCGTGCCCACCCCGTGGGGGCACCTCCTGCTGCAGCAGATCCCGGGGTATCCCGGATTTCTGGAGCTGGGAATGCTGTGGGAGCACTGACAGCTCCCTCCCCTTCCCCCCAGGAGTCCAATCCCTTCGCTTCCCTCGTCTTCTACTGGGAGCCCCTCAGCCGGCAGGTGAGGGGGGGTCCCCTGGGGGGTGGGGGGAGCACAGAGGATTCCTTGGAATGGTGTCCAGGGGGATCCTGGGGCTCCCATGGAGCGTGGGGGGGTCACACTCGGATGGGTCCCACCCCCTGAGGGTGAGGCATGATGGGGAGTGGCCGTGTTTTGGGGTGGGAAAGTCAGGGAATGGGGTGGGAAAGGCAGGGAATGGGGTGGGAAAGGCAGGGAATGGGGTGGGAAAGTCAGGGAATGGGGTGTTTCCCTGCTCAGGAGCCCCTTTGGAGCTGTTGTCCAGGTCCCAGGTGATGGTGGTGCCTGTGTTTTGGGGGGAGCAGTCATGGAATGGGCTGTTCCCCGCTCGGGAGCCCCCTGGGAGCCGTGTCCCGGCTCTCGGGAGCCGTGTCCCGGCTCTCAGGCGCCGTTCCCGCCCCAGGTCCGGGTGGAGGGCTCCGTGAGGCGGCTCCCGGAGGAGGAATCCGAGCGCTACTTCTACTCCCGGCCCCGGAGCAGCCAGATCGGGGCCGTGGTGAGCCGGCAGAGCTCCGTCATCCCCGACCGGGAGGTGAGCCCGCCCTTCCCGAGGGAACCACCAGGGGCTGCCCCGTCCAGCGCCCCCCTCACCCCTCCCCGTTCCCGCAGTACCTGAGGAAGAGGAACGCGGAGCTGGAGGAGAAATTCCGGGACACGCCGGTGCCCAAACCGCACTATTGGTGAGTCCTGGGGGGCTGCAGGCGGGGGGTTCCTCACCCCCTGCGCCCCCCTAACGCCCCGTGTGCCCCTGCCAGGGGTGGG
This sequence comes from Pipra filicauda, assembly GCF_003945595.2. Classification (NCBI taxonomy): domain Eukaryota; kingdom Metazoa; phylum Chordata; class Aves; order Passeriformes; family Pipridae; genus Pipra; species Pipra filicauda. Next base: position 2,782 of record NW_024104932.1, read on the forward strand.
TACATCCTGGAGCCGGAGGTGGTGGAGTTCTGGCAGGGCCAAACCAACCGGCTGCACGACCGGATCGTGTTCCGGAGGCTCCGGGATCGCTCGGCCCCGCTGGGGGCCATGACCCACCCCGGCCACGGGGACTGGGTCTACGAGCGCTTCTCCCCCTGAGGATCCCGCTCTGGAATGCCCCCTGTGCCAGAGCCACCCCCCCACCGGCCCCTCGTGGGGCGCTGGGAATCGCATCCGACCCCCGGGAATTCCCGGCGCCTTCGTCCGCATCCGGTGCTGCTGGGGGTTAATTAATCGTGTTCATGATTGTGGAGAGACCCCAGTTGTGACCCCAGTGATCCGCCCCCCTCCCCAGTCCTGCCACTGCCACCGCCTGTGCTCCGTGTTTTAGCTGGAATCGTGTTTTAGCTGGAATCGTGTTTTAGCTGGAATCGTGTTTTAGCTGGAATCGTGTTTTAGCTGGAATCATGGAATGTGCTCAATTCCCAGTGTATTCTTGCTCTTGTTTAATTGATTTATTTCATTAATGTCACCACGGTGTCACCCCTGGCTCTGTCCCAGAGCCAGTCCTGCCACTGCTTGTGCTCTGTGTTTTAGCTGGAATCGTGTTTTAGCTGGAGTTGTGTTTTAGCTGGAATCATGGAATGTGCTCAATTCCCAATGTATTATTGCTCTTGTTTAATTGCCTCATTAATGTCACCCCGGTGTCACCCCTGGCTCTGCCCCAGCACCAGTCCTGCCACTGCCACTGCTTGTGCTCCATGTTTTAGCTGGAATCCTGTTTTAGCTGGAATCCTGTTTTAGCTGGAATCATGGAATGTGCTCAGTTCCCGAGGTATTCTTGCTCTTGTTTAATTGCCTCATTAATGTCACCCCGGTGTCACCCCTGGGCTCTGTCCCAGCGCTGTGGGATCCCCCCCAACCCTCCCCCTGTCCCTCTCTCCAGCTGAGCTTGGAAAAATCCCATCCGGATGTCCCCGAGGAGGTTTTGGGTTAATTTTTACCCACACGGGGCCGGGCTCTCCTGGAACAGCCGGGAATCCCGGCCCTGGAGCCGGCACTGGGTCACATCCCAGTGAAACCAGGCCCTGATAACCTTCCCCCTCCTTCCCTGCTCCGTGTTTGCCATCCCAGCCTCTGGATTGTGCTCCCCTGGTGGGAACCACATGTGGATATCACTGGGAAAAGAGGGGTCAGGGACCCCAAAGTGGGATAAAAACCAGCTTCAGTTGGCCCCAAATAGGGTAAAAACCACTAAACCCACCCCAAAATGGAGCTGGAGAACATCAAACCGCCCCTAAAAAGCCCCCAAACCCCTCAAAAGCGTCCCTGGAGAACCTCAGACCGCCCTTAAAAATCATCTGGAGACCTTCAAACCACCCTAAGGAGCCCCAAAACCACCCCTGAAGAACCTCAACACCCCCCCCTTCCCAAAAAAGCCCCCAGTCCCCCCAAAAAGGTTCTGGAGACCTGAAAACCACCCCGAAAACCCTTCAAAGCTCCTCCCCCCCCAAAACCCCCAAACCTGCTCCTGAAGAGCCTCAAACCACCCCAGGGAGGGTCTGGGGGACCCCAAGCCACCCCAAATGTGGTTCCCACCCTGGTGCGGGGAGGGGGGGGCTGTCACAGCCCCTCCCAGTCGTGCCCATCCCTCGGCACTGGGAGGGACAGGAGGGGACAGAGGCACAGGAGGGGACAGGGGGTGTCCCAGGAAGGGGCTGGGACCCCCCCCCAGTCCCGGCAGGAGGAGCAGGACCCGAGCCCAGACCCCCCGGGATGGGCGTTAATGATCCCACGGGCTCCTCCCTCCTCTCCCTCGTCGCTCCCTTCCCGGGACAAAGAGCAGCCTGAGAGCAAACACGGCCCTGGCACTGCCCCCGGGCCGGGAAACGGGCACTTGGCACCCGCCGGGCTTTTGTCAGAGCTGGGAAGTGCTCGGAGCCTGCGGAGTTGGGGCACGGCCGCGCCCTGCGGGGCAGGGAGGGCACCGCGGGCACCCCCCCGTGTCCCTGGAATCCCCCCGCGTCCCTGCTCCAGGGGGTCGGGCATTCCCCGGGATGGCTCCGCTCCCAGTGGGGTCCTGGAGGGATCCAGAGCCCTCCTCCCACCCTGCCAGGCTGGATCCAGGGATCTGCTGAGCTCTCCCTGGAGCTGCCTCTGCTTCCACCCCCACGGGGTCAGGGATTCCCCGGGATGGCTCCGCTCCCACTCGAGTCCTGGAAGGATCCAGAGCCCCCCCCACCCTGCCAGGCTGGATCCAGGGATGTGCTGAGCTCTCCCTGGTTTATTAACAGCAGTTAATTAGCAGCAGGTGCCAGAGCTTCCAACACCCCCAGCAACCAGCAGGAGCCCCCCGGGGTCGGCTCCCCCCTTCCAGCAGCGGGGAGCGATTCCCTGAGGAATGTTGCTCCTCCCGGGAGCCCCCCGTGGAGGCAGCTCCGGGGGGACTGGCCCAGCGGGGCAGGGAAGTGGCACATCCCGAGTTTTGGGGCTGACTTGGCAAGGACACGGCGTGGGACTGGGAGCTCGGGATCGGGAATGGGATGGGGGCAGAGCTGGGTGGGCTCTGGGCTCGGGGGGAGTGTCCTCATCCCAGTATGAACCAGTCAGCCTGGGGAGGGGCGGTGGGAGGGACGGGCTCAACCATCCCGGGTCCGTGATTCTCCCTGGGATAAACCCCATCCCGAGTCCTCTCTCCTCCCGGGGCCGCGTGGATCGGCATTCCCGGGGGGGCCGGAGGGTGACATCCCGCCGGGTCACTTCTCCTCCCTCTCGGCGGCCCCGCAGAGGTTCGGGTGCTCTGCCAGCGTCGCCCTGACTTTCTTCTTCTCCTTGAAGCGCCCCGAGTGGGAGACCTTGACGTGCTTCCCCTTGGTGCTCTTGTCCACGAGCTTCTCCAGGCGGGCGGCGAAGCCGGGGGGTCCCTCGGGGCCGGTGCCCTCCTGGGTGTCCCCCCCGGGGGCCGCGGGGCCGTCGGGGGTCTCGTACAGCACCGTGGGCGCTGCCTGGCGCTTCCTCAGGAACGTCAGCTTCCACCAGCCGTGGCTGTCGGCCATCCTGGAACGGGAATTTGGGGGGGGTCGTGCTCCCTCCTGTGTGTGGGGGCGTTCCTCGGACCCCCGGGATGTGATTCCAGAGGGATGGAAGCCGGCGCTGGCTTCGCTTGCGGTGCTTCCCCGGTGGGATCGGGGATGGGGGAGCACCCCGCGGGTACCAGGAGGGGATGCTCCACGGCTTGGGAATTCCGCAGCGCCGGGAAAAGGCCGCTGGCAGCGCCCGGGAGGTGCCTTATCAGCCACGTGTAGCGGGGCAGGGAGGGAGCCCGGTGAGCAAACAGGAACAGGAACTGGGAGCAGGTGGGAGCTGGGGAGGGGCCGGGGTCCCACCCTGGGATTGGGGTTGCCTCTCGCTGGAGGGGACGGGCGGGAGCGTTGGAAAGGCTTGGGAATGTTCCGGGAACGCTCCAGGAAGGCTCCAGCGATCCGGGAAGGCTCCCGGAGCCGCGCGTGGCTCCAGGGCAGGAACCCAGGAAGGCGGAGGAGCCAAAGGCTTCCCTGGCCGCGGGCAGGGACGGGATTCCCGGCGCCCTGTGCCCATCCCGGGGGTCGGCGCAGCCCCGTGTCCCCCCCCGCGGGGCTGGGCCACCCCCGCCCCCTGCCCGGCCCCTCCCCACTGTCACCCCCTGGCATCAATTTGGGGGGATAAAACACCCCCTTGTCCTCGCTGGAAATGGGGGCGAGGTCACAAAAATTAGGGCCACCAGTGGGGTGGTGGCCCCTGTGTCCCCCCACGCCCCCCCCGTGCCAAAGCCAGGTGGGACCACCCCCGACTGGTGTCCCCGGGGTGTCCCAGGGGTGTCCCCGGGGTTCCCACACCCCGTCCCCACCTCGGACACCCCGTCCCTGTACCTGCAGCTCCCACGCCCGGGGTATCCCGGGGGTGTCCCGGGGGTGTCCCGGCCGGGGGGCGCGGGCAGGTGCCGTTCACCTGCCGCCGTCCCGGTGTTCCCGTCAAGGTGAACCCGCGCCCAAACCCCTCCTGCCGGAGCAAACAGCGGGGCCGGGCCAGGCTGGGCTGAATATTCATGACGGGGAGCGGTGCCAGCACCGCCCGGGTGGCTCTGAGTGGCCCCGGGTGGCCGCCACCGCACCGGGCTGGCCGTGGGAGCTCCGGTGTCGCCGCCCCGACGGCCTCGAGGTGGCACATGGACCCGAGGTCGGGCAGCCCGGGGGTCCAAGGCTCCGGCTGCCGGTGGGATCGGCCGAAACGGGGCCGGTTCGTGCCTCCCGCTGCTCCCCACGGGGTGTCCCCGCACGGGGTGTGTCCCCACGGGACGTGTCCCCGCGTGGGGACGAGCTGGTGGCTCCCCGGCTCTGGACCTGGGGGTGGCACGTCCCGGATCCCTTGAGAAGCGCAGAGCCAAGATCCCCACGGGAACGGCAGAGGGTATCCCAGGTCCCTTGGGGATTCCTGGGAGGGGATAAAAGTGATCCCAGATCCCGGGGGGGGGAGTCAGAACTGATCCCAGGTCCCTCATGGGTCCATGGGGAAGAGTTAGAACTGATCCCGGGTTCCTTGTTGGGACATCCAGTGGTCCCTGAGGGATCTGGGATCTGCTCTAGGACACCCCCCCAGAGATCCCCCAGGGATGTAGGGCAGGCTCTGGGGATCCCGAGGGGATCTTGGTTCTGTGCTGGGGCATCCAGTGCTTCCCAAGGGATCTGGGATCCCCGAGGGATCCGGGATCCGCTCTGGGGACACCTGGGGATCCCCCCTGGATCTGGGGTGTGCTTGGGACCGTGAGGGGCGGCTGTGGGGGTTCCCTGGGGGATTCCCGGCTCTGTCCTGGGGCTCCTCCGGGAGCGGGATCGGGATCGGGATCGGGACCCTCCGAGAGAGAGACCCCGTGCTCCCATTGGTCCAGGCTGGACCCGCCCCTTCCCCTCTCCAGCCAATCGCGACGCCGGCACGTGGCGCTGCCGCCGGGATGCCGCGTTCTGATTGGTGAGGAGGCGGGCCCTTTGGACAGAACACGTTTTGATTGGCTGAGGGGCGCGCGCCGAGGCAGAAGATTGGCTGCGGCGGGGGAAGGCGGAAGTGGCGCTGATGGCGACATGGAGGTGTTGGATCGGGACGGGATCGGGATCGGGAAGGGGGCCGGGAGCGGGGCCAGGGCCGCGTTCAGGGAGCGGGGAAGGGCCCCAGGCTCGGGGCAGCGGGGACAGGCCGTACCCGGGCGCTGGAGCAGGGGGTCCCCCCCCGACTCCGATCCTGGTGCTGCTCCCGGTGCCGATCCCGGTCGGGCTCCTCCAGCCCCGCTCCCTCCGTGTCCCCCCCGCAGGTCCCTCCCCAGGACTACCGGAACGTGCCCATCGACATCCAGACCAGCAAACTCCTGGGTGCGGTGTGGGAAAGTCATCCCGGGATTTGGGGACCCCTCTGTCTCCTCCGGAGCCGGGGAGGGAGCCGGGAATTCATCCCAGTGTTTGACCCTCCACTCTGGCTTCCCCTCTTTCCACTCCAGCCCTTCACAGACCTGGGAATTCATCCCAGTGTTTGGCCCCCACCCCAATCCCCCCTTTCCCCACCAGACCTGGAGAAGATCTGGGAATTCCTCCCTGTCTTTTCCCCCCCCCCCCCCCCCCCCCCGGGGCCCCCTTTTCCCCTCCCACACCTGAGAACGAGCCGGGAATTCCTCCCACCGTTCCTCCCCCTGGAACACGCAGGCTCTGTGCTCCCTTCCCGCCCCTGGAGCCTGTCTGGGGGGGTCACCCCCGCCTTGTGCCCCCCCAGGTGACCCCCTGTCCCCCCCTGTCCCCCCCTGTCCCCAGACTGGCTCGTGGACAGGCGCCACTGCAGCCTGAAGTGGCAGAGCCAAGTGCAGCTCATCCGGCAGCGGATCGACGTGGCCATCCAGGACATGCCGGAGAACCAGGAGATCAAGCAGCTCCTGGAGGGATCCTGTGAGTGGCATCAGGGGGCTGGATCCCTTGGGAGAGCCGGGAGACGGGCTGGGAGCCTGTTCCCAAGGGTTTGGTGGGGGTTTGGTCTCCCCTGAGCCGGGAGATGGGAGTCGGTGGAGTCGGGAGTTGGGGCTGAGCTGGGAGGGGGTGACACCCCCTGGACTTCCTGGGGTGATCCCAGACTTCCCAGTGATCCCAGCCCACCCCCCCACCCCAGACCTGCACTACTTCCACTGCCTGAGGATCGTGGAGATCCTCAAGGGCACCGAGGCCTCCACCAAGAACCTCTTTGGCCGTTACTCATCCCAGCGGATGAAGGTGAGACGGGGCTGGGGGGGCTCAGCCTTCCTCACCATCCTCCCCTTCCTCACCCTCCTCATCCTCTGCCTCCTTTTCCTCCTTTTTTTCCTCCTTTTCCTTTTTTTCCTCCTTTTTTTTCCCTCCTCTTCCTCCTCACCTTCCTCATCATCCTCTGCCTCCTCTTCTTCCTCACGCTCCTCATCCTGCTCTTCCTCCCCCCAGGACTGGCAGGAGATCGTGGCCCTCTATGAGAAGGAGAACACCTACCTGGGTAAGGCAGGGGGGGCTGGGGGGCTCTGGAGGGACCCTGGGGGTGGTGGTGGGATCTCCAGACTGGGCTGGGGAAGGGACAGGATGTGCTGGAATTCCAAATCCCGCCGGGATGAAGCTCTGAGGGGTCTGGCATGCCCCAAGGCCCGTGTGAGTGGATGGAATTCAGGCTCCAGCCTGGGATGGGGTGGGCAGGACACGATGGGATGGGACCCCCAGGTTGTCTGGGGCATCCCAAGGCCCCCCACGGGTGGGTGGGATCCAACCCCCAGACTGGGATGGGGAAGGGACGGGATGTGCTGGAATTCCAAATCCCGCCGGGGTGGAGCTCTGAGGGGTCTGGGATGCCCTGAGACCCCCCTGGGTGACCCCCCCTGCCCTGGGTGCCCCCCCAGCCGAGCTCTCCAGCCTCCTGGTCCGCAGCATCAGCTACGAGATCCCGTCCCTGCGGAGGCAGCTCGGGAGGTGCCAACAGGCCCAGCAGGACTTTTCCCGGCGGGAAGAGGAGTGTCAGGTGGGAGCAGCCGAGCTCAGGGAGCGCTTCCTGGCCTCCTGCAAACAGTATGGAATCACTGTGAGTGCCTGGGGGGGACCAACAGCCCCGAAACCAGCCCCCAGCCTGCCCCAAAACAGCCCCCAATCCCCGAAAACAGCCCCCCCCAAAATGGCCCCCAACCCCTCTGAAAATAGCTCCCACCCCAAAAGAGCCCCAAACCCTCCAGAAACAGCCCCAAACCCTCCTAAACAGACCCATCTCCCCAAAACAGCTCCCACCTCCCAAAAAACAGACCCCAACCCCTGAAAACACCCCCCACCCACCAAAACAGGCCCCTCACATCCCAAAACAACCCCCAAACCCTCCTAAACACCCCCTTCCCCCCGAAACAGCTCCCACCCCTCAACAACCAGCCCCAAACCCCACAGAACAGCCCCCTCCCACCCCCAACCTCCCCTCAAAAGAGCCCCTGACACCCCCAGACAACCCCCTCCCACCCAGAGCAGCCCCCACCCCCCCATCTGTCCTGGGAGGGCTCAGACTGGCAGCAGTGTCCCCATGGTGTCCCCGTGGTGTCCCCGTGGTGTCCCTGTGGTGTCCCCACTCCCAGGGCAGGAGCTGGGGGTCCGTGGTGACCCCACACCCCCCCATGTCCCCGTCCTGCCCCCAGAGCCCCCCGAGGGGGGGCTTTGGCTGCCTGTCCCCCCCCAGTGACACGTCCCCCGGTGTCCCCAGGGTGACAACGTGCGGCAGGAGCTGCTGGCCCTGGTGCAGGACCTGCCCTCGCTGCTGTCCCGTGTCGGGGACGCCGTGGGGGACCTGGGGGAGGCCATCGAGCTCTACCAGGCCTGTGTGGGCTTCGTGTGTGACAGGTACGGGGACAGGGGCACAGGGACAGACCCTCGGGGACAGGGGGACAGACCCTTGGGGACAGCCCACTGGGGACAGACCCTCAGGGACAGGGGGACAAACCCCCAGGGACAAATCCTTGGGGACAGACCCTGAGGGACAAGGACAGGACGGCAGACCCTTGGGGACAGACCCCCAGGAACAAACCCTTTGGGACAGACCCTCGAGGACAGACCCTCAGGGACAGGGGGACAGACCCTAGGGGACAGGGACAGGGGGACAGACCCCCAAGGAGAGCTCCTCCTGCCCCCTGTCCCCACCGAGGACCTGCCCCCCCAGTCTGGGGCTCTCCGGGTGGGGTTGGGTGGTCCCCCCCCATCCCTGATGTCCCTCCCATGGTGTCCCCAGCCCTGCTGAGCCTGTGACACCTCATGGTGGTCTCTCCCATCCCTGATGTCCCCCTGTGGTGTCCCCAGCCCCAATGAGGCTGTGATGCCTCAGGGTGGTTTCCCCATCCCCAGCTCCCTGGAACTGTTCCCCCCAGCCCTGCTGAGCCTGTGATGCCTCAGGATGATCCCCCCCCATCCCTGGTGTCCCCCCCTTGTCCCCAGCCCCTCCAAGGCGGTGCTGCCTCACCCCATCCCTGCTGTCCCCCCCCATCCCTGCCGTCCCTGTGGTGTCCCCAGCCCCTCCAAGGCGGTGCTGCCTCAGGGTGATCCCCCCCAGCCCCAGTGACCCTGTGATGCCTCAGGATGATCCCCCCCAGTCCCCGCTGTCCCCCCATGGTGTCCCCAGCCCTGCTGAGCCTGTGATGCCTCAGGATGATCCCCCCCATCCCAGCTGTCCCCGTGGTGTCCCCAGCCCCGGTGACCCTGTGATGCCTCAGGGTGATCCCCCCCAATCCCCGCTGTCCCCCCCATGCCCCCAGCCCCACCGAGGTGGTACTGCCTCAGGATGATCCCCCCCAATCCCTGGTGTCCCCCCCATGCCCCCAGCCCCTCGGAGGCCGTGGTGCCCCTCCTGAGGCACGTGTGTGCCCGCGGGAACACCACGGTGCAGGAGTGGCGGACGGGCCGGGAGCCGCGGCGGGTGGAGCGGCCGGAGCTGCGGGAGGAGGAGCCGGAGCCGCCCCGGGAGGACACGGTCAGTCCCTCCGAGGGACCCCAAATTCCTCTGCGGGGCCTCGGCGGGCTCCGGCTGTTCCCCCTCCCTCCCAAAAGGTTTCAGCGGGGTCCTTCCCACAGATCGACTGGGGGGATTTCCCGCTGGATCCCCCCCCGGGAGGGGATGGAGGAGCCGCCGAGGGGGGCGAGGAGATCGACTGGGGGATCACGGTGGAGCCCAGTGCTCAGGTGTGTGACACCCCCCCGGGGCTGGGATTGCCCTGCTCCAGGGCCTGGGGGTGTCCCGGCCCCACCCATGTCACCAAGTGCTCCAACCCCACCCAAAACAGCCCCCAAACCCTCCTAAACAGCCCCCAACCCCTCCCAAACTGCCCCCAACCCCTCCCAAACTGCCCCCAACCCCTCCCAAACAGCCCCCAAACCCTCCTAAACAGCCCCCAACCCCTCCTAAACAGCCCCCAAACCCTCCCAAACAGACCCCTTCTCCCCAAAACAGCCCCCAACCCACACAAAGAAGCCCCCAAACCCTCCTAAACAGCCCTTAAATCGTCCCTAACAGCCCCTTTCTCCCCAAAACAGCTCCCACCCACCAAAACAGCCCAGACACCCCTAAAACAGCCCCCAAACCCCCCCAAACAGCCCTGGGGGGTCACAGCATCCCAGTCCCCAGCCCTGTGACCCCCCCTGGCTGTTCCCCCCGGGATCAGACCCTGCTCCAGGGCCCTGAGGGGTGTCCTGGGGGGTGTCCTGGGGGGTGTCCTGGGAGTGTCCTGGTCCCCCCACCCCACCCCAGTGTCACCTCTGTGTCCCAGCAGGAGGGTGGCATCGACTGGGGGGCCGGAGGGGACGAGGAGCTGCAGATCACGGTGCTGGAGGCTGGTGCTGAGGGTGAGCAGGGCTTGGGGGGGTCCCACGGGGGCCAGGCAGTGCCCCCCACACCCTGTGCCCCCTGCCCAGCGCCCCTGGGAGTGCCCAGAGGGATTTGGGGATGGAGCAGAGGGAAGGGTGCTGTGCAGGGACCTTTGGGTGCTGGGTGGGCAGGGACAGTTGGGGTCCTGAGCCCCCTGACAGTGCCATGGGGTGATGCTGAGCTGGGGTGGGGAGTCCTTTTCCTGCCCCCCAAATCCCTCAGTGCCCCTGGGAGTGCCCAGAGGGATTTGGGGATGGAGCAGAGGGCAGGACATGGTGCTGGATGGGGACCTTTGGGTGCTGGGTGGGCAGGGCCAGTTGGGGTCCTGAGCCCCCCGTGGGGCCATGGGGTCCCATCCCAGCCCCCCTCACTCCCCCAGTGCCCGAGGAGGGGGTTGCCCGTGGCTCTGATGCCCTGACGGTGCTGGAAAACCCGGAGACACGGAACCAGTTCATTGATGAGCTCATGGAGGTGGGTGTGGGGTGGGATGGGGCACAGGGAGGTGGGAGGGGGTGGGATGGGGCACAGGGAGGTGGGAGGGGGTGGGATGGGGCACTGGAGGTGGGATGGGGGGCACAGGGAGGTGAGAGGGGGTGGGATGGGGCACTGGAGGTGGGAGTGGGGTGGTAGTGGAGTCAGGGACAGGGACGGAGCTCATGGAGGTGGGTGTGGGGTGGGATGGGGTCCATGGGGGTGGGTGTGGGGGCAGGGGAGATGGGTGTGGGGTGGGATGGGGCACCTGGAGGTGGATGTAGGGTGGCAGTGGGGTCAGGGACAGGGATGGAGCTCATGGAGGTGGGATGGGGTGGGATAGGGCACGTGGAGGTAGGATGGGGTGGGATGGGGCACAGGGAGGTGGATGTGGGGTGGGATGGGGTCCATGGAGGTGGGAGTGGGGTGGGATTGGGCAGCTGGAGGTGGGTGTAGGGTGGGATGGGGTCCATGGAGGTGGGTTTGGGGTGGGATGGGGTCCATGGAGGTGGGTGTGGGGTGGGATGGGGCATGTGGGGTGGGATGGGACATGTGGGGTGGGCTGCAGCCGTCCCGTTCCCGCAGCTGGAGCTGTTCCTGGCCCAGCGCCTGGTGGAGATGGAGGACGAGGCCGACATCGTGGCCATGAGCCAGCTCCAGCTGGCCCCGGCCCTGCTGCAGGGCCAGACCAGCGCCCACATGGGCTCCCTGCTGGGCACGGCCCGGGCTGTGCTGGCACAGCTCTGCTCCCGCAGTGTCCAGCACCTCTGCATGATCCTCGCCTCGCCCAGGTGCCAACCATGCATGGGGAGGGGTCCTGGGGGCCGGGGGGGGGGGGTGTCCCGAGGTGGGAATGGCACTGGAGGGGCTCTGGAGGTGCCCTGAGTTGGGGATGGCACCCAGGTTTCATCTGGAGGTGGAGGTGTCCTGGGCTGGGGGTGTCTCTGGGGTGTCTGGGGGTGTCCCCAGGCTGTCAGGGGGGGCTGAGGGCTGGCTGTGCCCCCCAGGTACGTGGAGAGGGTGTCGGAGCTGCTGAAGCAGAAGCTGAAGCAGGCAGAGCTGCTCCTGGCCAAGAAGGAGGTGATGGCCCAGAAGCGCCGGGAGGCCCTGGCAGAGCAGGGGTCCCTGGAGCCCAAACTCGACCGGCTGCTGGAGAAGACCAAGGAGCTGCAGAAGCTGGTGAGGGAGGTGGGGGGACCCCTCAGGCCCCCCCCGTTTGCCCCCTGCCCGCCCTGAGCCCCTGGTGTGTGTTGCAGATCGAGGCCGACATCTCCAAGCGCTACGGAGGGCGCCCCGTCAACCTCATGGGCATCAACCTGTGACCCCCCCAGAGGGGCAGGGGGGGGCTCCTGCCCCCCAGAGCCCCCCCTTCACACCCCAGGGGTGCTGCTGGGTGGCCCTGGCCTCGCTGAGGGGGGTGGATTTGGGGGAATAAAGCAAATTCTCCCACTCATCCATCTGGATTTTTGGGGCAGAGGAGCCCCTAAACCCCCCAAGGGTGGTCCCAGGGATGTGAGACCCCCCCATGCCCTGGCCTTGGGGTGGCCCTGGGGCGGGGCAGCCCTTCCTGGGGGGGGTGGATTTTGGGATACAAATGAATTCTCTCACTCATCCATCTGGATTTTTGGGGCAGAGGAGCCCCTAAACTTCCCAAGGGTGATCCCAGGGATGTGGGACCCCCTGTCCTTAGGGTGGCCCTGGGCGGGGGGGGGAGCAGAAACCCCTCCCTTGGGGGGTGGCTGTTGAGGAATAAACCCAGTTCTCCCACCCCTCTGGATTTAGGGGGCAGAAGAGGAGCCCCTGAACCCCCCGAGGGTGATTCCAGGGGTGCTGCAGCTCCACGCCCTGTCCTTGGGGCGGCCCTGGAGGGGAAGGGGAGGGCCGAGCGGCCCCCCCGTGCTGACAGCCCTGCCCGGGGGGGGCGGCGGGGGGCGATTGGATTTTAATTTCATAGCAGAGCAGTTGATTCATGGCCGGGTGTCGCCGGCGGTGACGCCTGTAATGACTTTCCGAGGCGGGCGGCCGCCGACTGACACCGCTCATTATTCCTGGCGCTCGTTAGCGCGGGGGGGCCCCGCGCCCCGCCGGACAGTGAGCGATGGCCCTCCATTAATCACCCCCCGCATCGCCCCCCCGGCCCTACTGGGCTCTACTGGGACGTACTGGGCTGGGCAGGGCTGGAGCCCCGCCCCCTCCAGGCATCTTTGGGGCGGGGCCTGCCACGCCCTCTGACGTCACGACGGGACATTGGTCCCCGGGGGGGTCTTGTCCAACCCCCCCCGACACGTCACAGCTGCTTATGGGGCTGGGTCTGCTGTGGGACCACCCCCCAGGCCGGGGTTGGGACCCCCAATGGGGTGGGGGGGGTCCCAGTGGGGCAGGGGGGGTCCCAATGGGGCAGGGGGAGTCCCTAATTTGACAGGGGGGTCCCCAATGGGGTGGCGGTGGAGCCGTGGGGGTCTGTCCCCACCAGTGGTGGGCGTGGGGTACAGAGACCCTCATCCCTAGGGAGCTGGAGGTTCCTGGCCCTTTGGAATCCACTTGGAGGGATGTGGGAGCTCCTGACCCCATGGAATCCAGCTGGGGGGGGGAATGTGGGGGCTCCTGGTCCTATGGACCCGGTTGTGGGGGGTTCTGACCCCATGGGATGCAGCTGTGGGGCTGTGGGGGCTCCTGGCCCGTGGGGTTTGGGGGGGATCCCGTCTCCTGTGGGGCTGCCGGGGGGGGCTGTGTGGGATTTCTGTCCCCATCCCTGTCCTCATCCCTGTCCCTGTCCACATCCAATTCCCCATCCCCTTCCCCATCCCTGTCCCTGTCCCCATCCCCATCCCCTTCCCCATCCCTGTCCCCATCCCTGTCCCCATCCCCATCCCTGTCCCTGTCCCCATCCCTGTCCCCCCCAGCCGTGGGGCTCACGGGGTGCAGACCCCCGGGTGCCTCACTCAGGGGTCCCAGCCCGGCTCCAGCTCTCCCCCCCCCTCGGTTCCCCCCCCCCGGGGGTCGCGCCGAGACAGCCGGGCTTGGGGGAGCCCCTCATTACCCCGCTAACGGTGATTAACGGGCTAATTAAGCGGTGCCTGCCGCTCCCGGCTGGCTGCGGGCGGAGCCGGGGGGCGCGGAGGGTCCCTCCGTGAGGACGGGGGGGGGTCCTGGGTTGGGGGGTCTGGGGGTCACCGTCACCCCCGTCTCCATAGCGAAGGCATCCGGCGTGGGGGGGTCCGGCCATAAAGCCCCTTTATCCCTGGAACTAACGCCCCCCCGCCGCGGGGGTCGCTCGGCCCCCGGCCCTTGACCCCCCCTGACCCCCCCCGGGACCCCCGGCCCGCCCCGCAGGTCCCGGCGGGGGCAGAGGGCAGAGACCCCGCGGGGGGGGTTGATGGGGAATTCAATGGGGTCAGGCGGTGCCCCCACCCCATATCCCGCCACCGCCCCACCACCACCACCCAGTGGAGGCCCCCCCCAGCTTTTGGGGCTTCCTTAGGGCCTTATGAATATCCCTCCCCATGGCGGGTGAAGGATCGGCCGGCGCCGCCCGATCGCTGTTCCCATTATCCCGGACATTCCCGGGAGACAATGACGGGAAGATAAAACACTCCCGGCCCTCCCCGCTGCTGGGGTGGGATGGGGGGGCTTGGGTGGGTTTTCTGCCCACTCCCCCCCCCCCGCCTGCGCCCCGTGTCCCTTGGGATGCAGGGATGGAGGGATGTGGGGATGGAGGGGATGTGGAAAGAGGGAGCACGGACCAGGGACAAGGACCAGGGGCGTGGAGGGGACATGGAAAGAGGGGACATGGACCGAGGGGGACACGTGGATGGACGGGAGAAGGACCAGGGGGACGTGGGGATGGAGGGGACATGGAAAAAGGGGACATGGAAGGACCAGGGGGACGTGGGGAGAGAGGGGACAGGGACAAGGGGGACACATGGATGGAGGGGACATGAACAGAGGAGACACAAATCGGGGGGGACAAGTGGATGTCAGGGACAAACAGTCCAAGACAAGGAGCCACTCCCCAAATCTCTGGGGTCCCCTGCAGGTCCCTGTCCCCCGTGTGTCCCTGTCCCCTCCCTGGCTGTCCCCGGCCTGCCAGGCTGCAGAGGAGGGTCCGCGGCCCTGGGGGGGCTCAGGGCTGGGTTTGCTCCAGACAAAGGGATGGGACAGGGCTGGGAATGGGGATCAACCCCCCCCCCAGCCCTGATGGTGCCGGGGAGCGGCTCCTCCTCCCCCCGCCCCCCCGGGGGCCCGGCTGCCGCTCCATCTCACCTGCCAGGGAGGGATTTAATTACCAATTAAGGTCCCTCCATCTGTCCCGGCCCTGTCCCCGCGTTCCCGCTCCCGTCACATCCCTGACATCCCGCTCGCTCCATTAACTGCCGGGCGCAGCCGGGAGCCGGCGCGGGGGCGGCCCCGCGGCCCCACCATCTGGGGGGCGGCCCGTGCCCCCCTCCCGCTGCCCCCCAACCAGCCCCAACCCTCCCCAATCACCCCCCCCGGAGTCCCTGTGTGTCCCGTGCATCCCCCCCCATCCATCCATCCATCCATCCATCCATCCATCCATCCCTCCCTCTGTCCCTCCAGCTATCCTTGCATTGTTTCCTGCATCCCTCCGTCCATCCCTGCTTCCCTCCATCCTTCCCTGCATCTCCCTCTTCCTCCCTCCACCTCTCCCTCCATCTTTTCCTGCATCCCTCCATCCCTCTGTTCATCCCTTCCTCCATCCCTGCATCCTTTCCTGCATCCCTCCCTCCCTCCATCCTGCTTTCCATCCCTCCCTAATTTCTTCCTGTGTGCCTCCATCCCCGGATCCCTCCATCCCTCTCTCCTTGCATCCCCGGATCCCTCCATCCCTCTCTCCTTGCATCCCTGGATCCCTCCATCCCTCTCCCCTGCTCGGGTCTCTCTGCATCCCCCTCCTCACCCCTTCCAGCCCCTCTCAGCCAATTTTTAGGGACAAGCAGCCGCTCCCACGGTCTCCAGTGGGGTGTGGACAGCAGAGGGACTCGGGATGGCACCCCCTGCCCCCCCGGAGCCCCTCAAACCACCCCCCCGGGGGCAGAGACGCCGGAGCTGCTCCGCGGGCTCGGAATTTCCTCGTTAAAACAACACGGGAAGGGCCGACAGATGCCCCGGAGCACTCGGGGACCGATGTGTCACCCGGGGGGGGAGCCGGGGGCGACACGACAGCTTCACGGGGGGGGGGGGTCAGCTGGAGCCGGTTGGGGGGTTCCGGGCTCTGGGGGGGTCCCCCAGATCCTTGGAAAGGGGCAGAAATAGGGAGAAGGGAAGAGCTGGGGCACCGGAGAGGGGAAAAGCCTCGGGGGTTATTTTTGGGGGGTCTTAGGGTGCAGCCCCCCCAGCCCGGCAGCACCCGTGGGTGTGATGAGCTGGGGGGGCTCAGCCGGGGGGGTTGGGGGGCTCATCGTGCAGCTGAGAGTGGCCAGGAGGGGGGTGCAGCCCCCGGCCGGTCTCTGGGGGCTGCTCGGACCCCCCGACCCCAGAGGAGGGGGGTCCCCGGCGCCGCGGCCCCCCCGGCCGGGCCATCCATCACCGCGACAGCCCGGGGGAAGGCGAGGGGGGCTCCTGTGCCCCCTCCCCGCCCCGGGGGCTTCTTTCCCCTCCTCTTTCCCTTTCTCTTCCCGTCCTCCCCCCGGCCGGGAGACAAAACCCGGCTGACAGGACGGGGCCGGGCCATCCATCAACGCGCCCGCTGGAACCACCTCTCGCCCCCTCCCCGCTAATGAATCCCCCCCCCCCCGCCCCTGCCGCACCCCCCAAACGGGCACCACAGGGACCCCCAAAACAGCCACCCCCCGGCACAGACACCTCCGGCACGGGCACCCCCAAAACGGGCACCCCCGGCACTGCGACCCCCGATATGGGCACCCCAAAACAGCCCCCACACCCCTCCGGCTCGGCACCCCCCGGCCTGGCTGTGTGACCCCCCCCCACTCCGGTCCCCTGGACCCCCGGACCCCCCCCCATGTTCCTCCCCACGGGCTCGGGGTCCCAGCTCGGGTGGGGATGGGGCAAGGGAAGGGGGGATGTGGGTTTGGGGGTGACACGGGCTTGGAGGGCACTGGGTTTGGGGGCATCAGGGTTTGGGGGTCCCATGGGACTGGAGGTGACAAAGGTTTGGGGTGCCATGGGATTGGGGGTGACAAAGGTTTGGGGTACCATGGGATTGGAGGTGATTTGGGATCGGGGGTGACAAGGGTTTGGGGTTGACAAGGGTTTGGGGGTGTCCGGGTTTGGGAATCGCTGTCTTTAGGGGTCTCAGGGTTTGGGGGTTCTATGGGACTGGAGGTGACAAGGGTTTGGGGTGCCATGGGACTGGGGGTCACTGGTGTTGGGGATGCCAGGGTTTGGGGGTGGTGCAGCCCCAGCCTGGCAGGATTTGGGGCGCAGGGTGGCACAAACGCTGAATTTTGGGGGTGGGGCCTCCCAGCTGTGGGGTCAGTGTGGGTTTGGGGGCGCAGTGGGGTCGCGGGGGGGGTGTGGCAGAGTCCCGGGGACGCCCCCGCTCCCCGCGTGTCCCGGATCCCCTCCGCGAGTGCCACTCGAGCCCCCCCAGCCCCGCGGCCCGGGGGGAGGTGAAGCCCCTTTGTCCGGGGGTCCGTGGGCGGCAGAGGCCCCTTTGTCCCCGTGTCACTCGGGGGGCACCAGCTGTCACCGCCCGGCTCCCAGAGGGGCCTTCGCGCTCCTCCTCCTCCTCCTTCTCCTCCTCCTCCTCCTCCTCTTTGTTCTCCGCCTGCCCGGGATGGGGAGGGAGGGGGGCCGGGGGTCCCCACCCCAAGGGACAGCGGGGACACAGAGCCCCCCCCCCCAAACGATGGGGGGCCGGACACCCCCGGGGGGCAGAAGGGGGCTCAAGGAGGGGGGTGTTTGGGGCGCGCCCCATCCCCGGGGTCCGCGGGGTGACTGTTTTGGGGGTTCGGGGTGGGTGGGGGGTCCCACCGAGCCTTTGTCACCCACGGCGGGGGGGCAGGTCCGGGGCAGTCGGTCCGTCCTGGGAGGGGACACAGGGGATGTGGGGGCACCGGGGGGGTCTCCCGGAGCTTGAGGGGCTTTGGGGGGCACAGAAAAGGTCTGGGGGGGGGGTCTCAGCTGCGGGGACATCTGCGGGACCCCCCCCGAGGGGACACGGGCAGCTCTGCCAGCTGCTCCCCCTGCCCTGCCCCGGGGGGGTCCATCCATCAACGTCTGCCCCCCCCCGAAGACCCCCCGAGCTGGGATGGATGAGGGGAGTGGGGGGATCCGAGGGGCGCGGGGGGAGAATTTGGGGTGTCACTCGTGTTTTGGGGGGAACACGCACACCTTTGGGGGCGCGTGGCTGCACGGGGGGGTGACCAGAGCAGGGTTTGGGGGGGCACCAGGGAGTGAGGTGGGGAAGGGGGCGCCCATGGGGGGGGTTCCCCGGTTTGGGGTGTCCCGGGGGGACCCCCAGGCTGGGGGGGCAACGCGGGGGGGTTCAGAGGGGTGGGGTGGGGGGTCCCATAGCAGGACGGGGGGGTCCTAAGGGAGGGGAGTCCCTGCGACTGGGGGAGGGCATCGCTAGAATTGGGGGGGGCTCCATGGGGAGGCTCTTTGGGATGTGGGGGACCCCAAGAAGGAGAAGGGGCTCTGAGAGGTAGAATTTGGGGGGTCTCAGGGGGTCCCAGACTGGGGGTGACCCGGGCGGGAGGGGTCCCTGGTCTGGGGGTGTCCCCAGGGAGGGTCCCGGGTTTGGGAGGGGTCAGAGCGGGGGGTCCTGAGTTTGGGGGGGGACCCGGGCGGGGGTCCCGGGTGTGGGGGGGCTCAGGGTGGGGTGGTCCCGGTTTCGGGGGTGTCCCCGGGGGGGGATATCGGGTTTGGGGGGGACCCGGGCGGGGGTCCCGGGTTTGGGAGGGCTCAGGGTGGGGTCGTCCCGGTTTCGGGGGTGTCATCGTGTTTGGGGGGGGGGTCCGTGAGGGGTCCACGCGCTGCCCCGCGGCCGCCGGCAGGGGGCGCTGCAGGATCGCGAATGCGCGAGCTGGGGGCGTGGCTACGGCGAGAAGGGGCGTGGTCATGTGCATTATAAGGAGAAAATCGATACGGGGGCGTGGCTATGCAAAGGAAGAGCGAGGATGGCAGGGGAGGGGTCGGGGGGGGTCTGTGGGGTGGGTGTGCCAGGGTTGGAATAACCCCACAGTGAAGGGGTCCCCAGGCCGGGGGTCTGTAGGGTGGGGAGGGTCTGTAGGGTGTGGGGTGGTCCCAAAACGAAGGGGTCCCTGGGCTGGGTGTCCCAGGGTGGGGTGTTCCTGGGAAGGGGGCGATCCCAAGGTGGGTGGGGGGGTCTCTGGGCTGGGTGGGGAGGGTCTGTAGGGTGGGGGGGGGTTCAGCAAGGGGGGGTGATTCTGGAGGGTTTGACCCCTCTGCTGGACCCCCTTGTGGTGGCTTGAAATGCCCGATCCTTAGGGATTGGGATTTAACAAAAAACCCCATAAATGTCAGTTTTGTTTCCAAAGGAAACGCAGCGAGGAAGGAAAGACCCGCCGGGTGAGATCGGGGACCCTCCACCCCACAGGAATTGGGGAGGGAAACTTGAGCTGTGGCTGGATCCAGCTGGGAAGGAGTGGGAAGGACAAATCCCTTCTCCCTCATTAGTGCCTAATTATTGCCTCGTTATTATTAATGTGGGGGCGGACACGAGACCTGTGAGGGGCTCCTGGAGGATCCCGGGTGATCCCACCCCTGGGGCACAGCCCCCCCTGCCCCCACTCCCATTCCCTGCCTTTTCCCGGCGTGGAATTTTCCGGTGACTCACCGGTTGCACCCAAATCTCCCCGATTTGCTTTAAGCTCTGGGGCTCTGCAGCGTTTTTTCCCACGGGAATGGTGGGGAAGGGGCTCCGTGCCCCCCTAAAGCAGCACGGGGTGGGGGAGGGCTGGGCACAGGGACAGGGACACCTGCCAGGCCCCAAATAGTCCTGGGGGACACTAAAAATACCCCCTGAGGGACAGCCCGGCTCGGATTCCCATTTGGAAGCTGCCCATGGCACTGGGGAGGGTTTGGGGGGGCTGAGAGACCCTCTTTTCCCTCGTGGGGTGCAGGGGGGGGGGAACTGGCACCAGAATAAAGCCCTGAAGTGATTCAGCCCCACTGTGAACCCTCAGGGGGCTTCGGGGGGGGGGCAACACCCCAAAATCTCCCATTTAGGGTGGGCAGAATCCCAGAATCTCCAACCCAAGGTGGGCAGTACCCCCAAATCTCCCTCCCCCCCAGAGGGCATCAGGGTGGGCAGCACCCCCCAAATCTTCCGCCCAGGTGGGCTGGGGGGGGCAAAACCCCAAAATCTCCAATCCAGGGAACATCAAGGTGGGAGGGACCCCCAAATCTCCAACCCAGGGAGCATGAGGGCGGGAGGGAACCCCAAATCTCCCCCCCAGGGCGCCGTGGGCTGAGGGGCAGCCCGGAATTCGGGGGGCTCTGCTCCCCGTGGGGCCGTGCCTGGGGAAATTCCCGGCTGTGGCTCAACCACGCCCTGGCTCCCATGGGTGTTCCATGGATTGTTTTCCATCGGGAGGAGATCAGGGACGGGGAGCAGCCGGGGCAGAGCAAACCCATGACCCAAAACCGCTCGGATCCGGGCACTTCCAGCCTCCTGAACACAATCCTCCGGCTGCTCCCTGCTGTCCCTGTTTCCCTGGATGCATCCCAGCCCTCAGCACTGGGGCTCTTCAGCTTTTGGGGGGACACACAGCCTGTCCTCCCCCTCTCCCAAGCCTGGGAAAACACCCCCAGTCTGGGAAACCTCACCCAGCCCGGAGCCCACGCCGATTTTAACATGTGGTGGTGTTTTTTTTTTTTTTTTAGGGATGAACTATTGTCTCTGGCATCCTGTTTGTCCCGGGCAGGTTTCTGGGGCAGGGAAAAGGGTGCCTGGGATTGGCAGCTGCAGGAATTGCAGGCAGGGGTGGTGCTGCCTGAGCCTCCCACCTGCCCCCCGTGGGCGCTGGCACCGATTTGGGCAGGAATCTGGATCAGGTACGGGCAGGAATGCCACAGGGATCCGTGTGGGAATGTGGGAAGGGGTGAATAACCCGCTCGGAGATGGCAGGTTTGAACACTGGCCCTGCACTGTGGTTAGTTAAGGAGTTTTAAGGGTGGTTTTAGGGGTTGAGCACCCCAGAGAGGTGACACAGGAGCACTTTTCCACCTCCTCTCCTGCAGATCCAGTGGAAAAACCCGGCCTGGGAGCCCCTGGCTGCCTGGAGAAGGTCCTTGGATACCTGGTGAGGTGACTGGGAAGACTCACAGCCTTTCCCTCAGCTTCTCACTCTCTCCAAAGTCACGGAATCCTTGATTCCTTGGTCAAACTCAAACTGGCTGGTGGGTCATCCATGACCAGCAGCCTTGGAACGACCCAAGGATAGGGAGACTGTTTTGGTGCCATCCAGAGCCAGGGACAGCCCTCAGGAGGTGGCTGTGACACCTCCCGGGTGCCAGCTCTGCCTGGGCACTGGGGAGCCCCATCCTGCTCCAGTTCTCCCTCCCCAGGGGCATCTGGCACTGGGCAGCCCCTGCCTGGGCAGTACCCCCACATGTCTCATCCAGGACATCAGAGTGGGCACTACTCCCACCAGATGTCCCTGCTGAGGTGGCTCCAAGTGGCTCTGGGGACCCGCGGGGCCCTTCAGGAGCATCACCATCCCCAGGGCGTGTGGCTGCCCAGGGCGGGCCCTGCGATGCTCCGGGGGGGGGGGAAACCAGGCTGAGGAACTCCCTCAGAACTACCCCAGAACACCTCCCCGCCGCGGTGTGGCCCCCTCAGAGCGCCCTCTGCCCCCGGGGTGATCTGGGGGGTCACCGGGTCCCCCCGGGCCCGTGTCGAGGCCTCGCCTCGCACTGGAGGCCTTGGGGCGCCCGTTGCCATGGCAACCGCTGCGGGCCGCGAAGGCGGGCGTTGCCGCAGCCCCGCGGCGATTGGTGTGCGCCGCCGCCACTCAAGCGCGCCGGCCCCTCTCATTGGCGGACGCCGGTGGGTGGGGGGCTCGCGCGCCATTGGGCCAAGGCGATGCCACTCAAATCGCCCAGAGGGGTGTGGGGGGCGAGCCGCAGCTCTTCACGCTCCTCCTCCCTGATTGGCCCTGGCGGCGCCGAGCGCGAGGGCTGCCCGCGCGCCCATTGGTCCCCCCGCCTGCCCATCCGGGCGGTGCCGCGAGGTGGGCGGGAGCAGCGCCTCTCCGCCGCCTCCCCATTGGGCGACCGCTCCCTTCTACGGGCGCTGATTGGCGGCGGCGCCGCTGCGGGGCGGGGCGGGGCGGGAGGAGGGAGGGAGGGGGGGGTGGTTGAAGGCCGGGGTGGGGAGCTGGAGCGGCGGCGGCGGCGGGGCCGGAGCGGAGCCCCCGGCGGGTACCGTGGAGGGAGAGGGTGGAGCGCGAGGGGGAGGCTGGAGCTGTGCGGGGGCGGCCGAAAGTGCGAAGAGGGTTGGGGGGGGCGTGGCGGCGGCGGCGGGGACGGCGCGGCGCTGAGGGGGGAGAGCGGCCCGGGCCGCGCGCGCGCGCGCGCGCGGGCGGGCGGGGCGGGTCACGTGGCGCGCGGGGAGCGGGTCACGTGGAGCGCGCGGGGTCTTAAAGGGCCCCCGCGACGGGTTTTGGGGGGGGGACACGGGGGGTACTCGGGGGGGACATTGGGGACCCCCCCCTCATTGCTCGGGATCCCCCCCTCCCTCATTGCCGGGACGCTCCGTGCTCGGGCTCCCCCTCCCTGGGGTCTGGAGCCGCTCCCCGGCCGAGGGGAGAGGTGGTAGCGGGGCGGGCCCCGGGTGGTCTTTCATATGGAAACCCCCCCCCCTGTGGAGCGGCTGGAAAACTGGGCTTAAGGAGGGGGAGAGCGAAAAGGGAGCCGGATTCCTTGGGAGAGCGGGAAGTTGACGCGCCGGCCTAAGAATAGCTCGGGGAGGGGAAGCGCCGTCGCCGAAGGTAACTCCGCTTTCCAGCGAGATTCCCTGGGTTTTGCAGGGAGAAGGCGCCGGGGGAGCGGGGCCCGCGCCCGGGGTGGTGCCGCGGTGCGTTACCGTGTTTGCTCTCTGGTTACATTTCAGCCGCTGATGAAATCGCAGCCGGGAGCGGAGGAGTCTTTGGACCTTCCCATGGTCGGGACCTTTGACTCATAAAAGGCTCCTTCAAAAGGCTTCGGGAGCAGAAGAAGGGAAGGAAGAGCGGCCGCAGCAGGAGACGGGGGAGAAGGAGCAGAGCCCGACCTGGAGCGTGGGGAATTAGGGGGGGAGAGAGGAAGGCGCTGTATGTGGAGTTTTTGGACAGTAAGTCACATGGATTTTTATATCTCTGGGTGACAAAACACAAAGGGAAAGGGGAGGGTGGAGCTGCCAGGGAGAGCTGTTGCTTCTGGAGGTTTAAACCTTTGATTTCCTTGTTTTTTTTCAACTACCCAGCCCCAGAATTTTTACGGGAAAACAAAGCCCCCCTGAACCAGAAATCCTTGCCCGTTCCTAAACATCCTCGGCCACCCTTGAAACTTTTATTTTGCTTTCTCTGGCGCTGCCCTGAACGCCAATCACCCCTTTATTTTGCTTGTTTGAAAGTGGGGCAGAGCAAAGCCAAACCCAACCAACCTGTTGGTGTGGAGGCTTCGCCCGCCGCCGGCAGCTTCTTGTTGTTGTTGTTGTTCATTCCCAAACATTCCACCTGTTTTGTTGTTTTGTTTTTTTGTTTTTTTTTTTTTTCCCCTTCTCTCTCCTCCACCAGAGATGCTTTCTCTGAAGAAATACTTCACCGAAGGCCTCATCCAGTTCACCATCCTGCTCAGCCTCATCGGGGTCCGTGTGGACGTGGACACCTACCTGAATTCCCAGCTCCCTCCTCTGCGGGAGATCATCCTGGGCCAGAGCTCTGCTTACACCCAGACCCAGTTCCACAACCTGAGGAACACCTTGGATGGCTATGGCATCCACCCAAAGAGCGTGGACCTGGACTATTACTTCACCGCCCGCCGGCTGCTCAACCAGGTGAGGGCCCTGGACAGGTTCCAGGTGCCCAGCACCGAGGTCAATGCCTGGCTGGTGCACAGGGATCCCGAGGGATCCGTGTCTGGGGGCCAGCCCAGCGCCGGCTCCGGCCTGCAGGATGGCAGCAGCGCCGAGAACGGGGTGAGGGAGAGCGGAGCCGAGCAGGGATTCGGGGAGGAACTGGAGGATTTGGGAGCCGTGGCCGCGCCGGCGAACGGAGACCTCACCAAGGAGGTAGGGAAGAGCTGCTTTTCCCGGGAAAAGTTCGGGGGGAAGCTGTTTAAAGCTGGGATTTGGGAGCTTTCTGGTGCACACCCAGCGAGCAGGACGGGACGTTGTGTGTGTTTGGCACTTAGGGAAAGTGTGTCCCTGCTCGGGAATGTCGCAATCCTGGATCCTGGCTCGGTTTCAGCGCTCCGGGGGTAATTCCAGGGGAAATTCCGGGGCGGTTTTTTTCCCCCCCACTTTTTTGTTTGGTTAATTCTGGGTTGAAAGGAAGAGTGAAAAGAGGGGGAAGGGGGTTTGGGGGCAGCAGCGCTCTCGTGACTCAGTGTTGGGCAATGGAGCAATCCAGCTGGGGAATAAACAGGAGCAGTTGGGAAAGAGCCCCAGCCCAGGTGTGGAGCAGGTGGTTGGGTTACTTGGCTGGAGCCCGGCCAGGATTCGTGATCCCTGGCTCAGTTTTCCTCCCAGCCGAGTGGGGAGAGGTGAACTGGAAAGGGGCTTATTTCTCCTGCCCGAGCACAACCTTTGGGATGCAATTCCAGGCTCTTGGAGAGCTGCTGGTGTGGCTTTGGCGGCGCCACCTTCGTCCGGCGGCTCCGTGGAGCGTGGGGGGGTGTCAGGGGTGATCCGTGTCCTTGGGTCTTCCCAGGATCGTGGAGAGGGATCAGTGGTGATCTGCGGCCTCAGGTCCTTCCAGGGTTAGTGGCGATTCCAAACCTTGGGTCCTTCCAGGGTCAGTGTTGATTCCCAGCCTTGGGTCCTTCCAGGATGGTGGCGGGGGGGGGGTCAGTGGCGATTCCCGGCCTCGGGTCCTTCCAGCGTCGCTCCAGCGTCTCCCAGGTCGTGGCTGGGCGTGGGAAGAGTGGAATTTGAGCCGGGCCAGCCCTGTCCCTGCAGGAGGGGAGGGCAGCTGGATGCTGGGAGCTGTTGTCATGTGGCTCCGGCGCAGCAGCAGGCAGGGAATGGGAATGGGGCGTGGGAAGGGGTGTGGGAAGGGGTGTGAGCGCCGCAGAGACAAAGGTGATGCTTGCTTTGGGTCTGGGATTGATGGATGAGCAGCAGGATCCTTCCCTGGGAATGGTGTCCTGATTGGACCTGCAGGTTTTCCATGAGTTTTCCCAGGGGGGTCTCCTGGCTCTGCTGGGCTGTGGGATTGAGGGGGAAAATCCCATTCTGGGTTGGGAAGTGACCTTGGAGGTGTCAGACGGTCACAGAACACCGAGGCCAAACCTTCCCACCTTGTGCTGCTTCCCTGGGAGTGGAGAGAGGCAGCTCCCTGCCTCGGGAATGGCGAAGGATGTGATGAAATGCCCTGTGCAAGGTCACTCCTGGAAGGGTCCGTCGTCCTTCCCAAGGCTGCCATTCCTGGCCGAGGGCCTGGGGAGCCTTCCCAGTGCCGGGTAGGATCTGATTTTAGGGAGGAATGTTGCGGATTTGGGAGGTGAAGGCTGGTGGCTCCTGTTTTCCAGAGGCCTCTGTGCAGCTGCATCCCGGGACGTGCTGGGAATGAACCTCCCGGCCGGGCTGGGAATCTCCTCCAGGGCAGGGTGTGGAGATCTGCAGCTCCCGGGCTTTGCAGCATCCCTGCTCTTCCCGGGTGGCTGTTTGCCACGTTTTCCCCCCAAGCCCCTGGATGGACAGGAGGGGAGGGTGTTGTTGCCAGGGCCCAGCTCCAGGAAATCCCGTCTGGCTCCCACGTCACTCCAGTCACACCATCCCTGTGCCCTCCTCCCCCGGGGCCAGCCAGACCCAACTCGCTGCTGCCACGCTCCAAACCAGCCTTGGTTTAGGGGGTTTTTGGGGATTGTTTTTCCCTTGGTTTTGGTGTCTTTGTCCCCATCCTTGACTCCCTCCCCCAAACCTTTCCAAGGGGAATATCCCGGGAACTCTGCAGCTCCTGGGAGGCACCTGCAGGGCCTGGGGCGGGTGATGATGATCTGCAGATGGCTCCAGGGCCGGGCTTTAAATTTTTCCATGACTTTCCCTGGCACATTGCGACTCCCTGGGCCAGGCACGACCTTGCTTGGGAGTTGGGGGGGGGGGGGGGGGGAATATGGCTGATTATAAATAATTTTGGGAATGCTGCGGAGGGCATTTTTTTTTTTTGGGCGTTGCAGTTGCGAAATACAGAAATACGGAATCCAGTTATTTTATCCCACGGATAAAACAAACAAACGAACAAAAAATTAAAAATAAAATAAAAAAAAAATGCCCGTTTTGATCCGGGGTGGCCGCCGGGTTTAAAGACAAAGCTGGGATTTAATCCCGGGCGTTTCCCTCTGCAGCATTGGGGGTGGGGAGGGCGGGAGGCTCCGTGCCCGCCCGGGGCCCGTTTCCACAACACCCGGGGATAAAAATACGCGGCCGCGGGACATGTGATGAGCTGCGGGGGCTCAGCCCTGCGCCCCCCCCCCCCCTTCCCCCCGGCGTGGGGGGGGATCTCCTTACACTTGGCCTTGGCTCTGGTTGGGAAGGGGGGCTGTGCTGTGGTTACCGCCGGGCTTTGCTGGGACGGTCTGAGGAGGGAGGGGGGTGAAGGGGGTTTTTGGGAGAGGGGGCGAGGGAGTGAGGAGCGCCCGGGGGTCTCACTGGGGGAGTTGCGGGGGGCGACACTGGGGTCGCCCCCTCTGGGTCGGGGTGTCCCGGGGGAAGCAGCCAAGGTGACCCCGCGCTGGGTGCCCTCCCTGCTGCCCTCCCCACGCCCGGGGGGTCCCGGTGCCCCCCCCCCCCCAATTCCTCCTTTTGGGGGGGGGGATTTGGGGTTTTTTTGGGGGGGCGGCCCCGCTGCGCCAGGGCGGGGGCGTGGCCTGGGGGGCGCTGATTGGCTGAGCGGGCGGCCCCCGCGGGCGCTGATTGGCTGCGGCCACCGCCCCGGGGGGCGGGGCGGGGCGGAGAGGGCGTGGCCGGCGGCGCCGCATCCCGGCGGGGAGGGGCGGGGCTTGTGCCGGGGTGGGCGGGGCTTGGCGGCCGCCGCAGCCGGGAACGGGCGGGGGGGGTTTGGGAAGTGGGGGGGGAGCCCCTCCCGGTCCCTCCCGAGCCCCTCCCGGTCCCTCCCGAGCCCCTCCCGGCCCCGCCGCAGCTACAGCAGCAGCATCCGCCGCACCGGGGGCGGGGGGGGCACCTGTGGCCGGTGGGGCGGAGCGGAGCGCGGTTCCCCCCCCCCGCCGCTGCCGCCGCCGCCGCCGCCCCGGCCGGCGATGCGTGAGCGGCACCGCGCCCCGGCCAACCCGCCCCGCCGCCTCCTCCTCCTCCTCCTCCTCCTCTTCCTCCCCCGGGGACCATGATCGGCGTGCGCCGCGGCCCGGGCGGCAGCTGGGGACATGAGAAAGGTACCGGGGGGGGACACACCGGGAGGGGGCTGCGGGGACCCCGGGAAGGGTCCGGCGGTGGCGGCGGCGGCTGCTCAAGTTGCATCAGGTGGGTGGGAATGCGGGGATTTTCCTGCCACCCCACCCCTTATGCAAATGGCCGGGATGGCACCACGGGCTGATGCAAGGCGGGCACGGCGCAGCCACCGCCGCGACGCGGGCCCGGGCGGCCCCCGCCGCCTCCCCCGGCGGCGGGCGGGCGGCCATGGGCGGCGGGGAGGGCAGGGCCGGCCATGCGGAGCCCGCAGAGCCGCTCCCGGGATCCCCGCGGGGCGCTGGAGCCCCGGCAGGAGCAGCGCGGGGCTCCCCGGGTGGGCTGCGGGCTGGGGTACGGGGGAAGGGGGGGTGGGGAGAGGGGGTGGGACCGCTGGGTGGGGACCCCCCCCCAGCGCAGGGGCTGAAGGAAATGTGGTCTGTCTTGCAGGACATCGATTTGATTGACATCCTGTGGAGACAGGATATTGATCTCGGCGCTGGGCGAGAGATTTTTGACTACAGCCACCGGCAGAAAGAGA
Organism: Pipra filicauda; assembly: GCF_003945595.2. Taxonomy (NCBI): domain Eukaryota; kingdom Metazoa; phylum Chordata; class Aves; order Passeriformes; family Pipridae; genus Pipra; species Pipra filicauda. The sequence continues at coordinate 30,258 of NW_024104932.1, forward strand.
GCGAAGTGGACAAAGAGCTGAGCGATGGGAGGGAGCGCGGGGACAGCTGGAGGAGTGCAGGGAATGAGGTCTTGGATAGAAACCTGCTAGTTGATGGAGAGACCGGGGAGAGTTTCCCTGCGCAGGTAACGCCCCCGGGCCGGGCTCTGCTTGGGGGCCTCCGTGGGGGCCGCTCGGAGCTGCAGCAGCAGGGTTGGCCCAGGTGGGCGACAGGATTTGGCGCTGGCGAGGCCAGGGCAGGGCTGGCCCCGCGTGTCCCCGTGTCCCCGGCAGCCGCAGAGTCCCCTCAGCCCCGTGGCGAGTCCTTGCGTGGCAGGAGGCAGGGGAGAGGCTCTCCGGCGCGTTCCCGTTCCCTGGAGCAGCAGGATGGAGCACTGGGTGGGGCCTCTGGCTCTTTTTTGGATGCGCTGTAATAAAGCCCTGCTGGAAGGAGCTCGTTCCCTCAGCACCACCTTCCCCGAATCCCGAGGCTACGATTCCCTGTGTTTCCTTCCCCCCCAGGTGCCCGGTGCGGAGGATCAGACAGCCCTGTCCCTGGAGGAGTGCCTTAGGCTGCTGGAGGCCACCTTCCCTTTCGGGGAGAACTCGGAGGTGAGCGGATGGGGCGGATCCAGGGGCTCTCCCTGCCTCACCCACCGGGATTTCGGTGCCTCCAGCATCTTTCCCGCAGCGAACCGGGCTTGGCCGCTCAGGAGGCTCCTTGAAACCACCCAAGGAGGGGGTGGGCCACCATTAATTAAAGCCTCCTGTCTTTGCTCCTCGTTAGCCCGTGGCAAGGCAGGGAGGAGCAGGCAGGCCGTGGCCGGGAGCAGCGGGAAGGGCGCTGGGCTGGGGGGTGGCTGCAGTGCCGAGGCTCCAGCCCTGACTCCCCTCACGTGCTCAGTTCCCAGCTGCGGATGTCTCCGCCCTGAGCGAAGCCGTCCCCGGGCAGAGCCGGGCCCCGGGCGGCCCCCCCACCCTGCTGTCCCCCCTCCTGGCCGAGAACGAGTCGCCCTTCGACCTGGAGCAGCAGTGGCAGGACCTCATGTCCATCATGGAGATGCAGGTGAGCCCCGGCAGAGGGACGGGAAGGGCTTTGTCCCCCCAGGTGCTCCGTGAGTTCGGGTGTGGTGACGCCGTGGTGGCCCTGTGGCCCATCTGCTGCAGCCGGATGGGGGGAGCTCCTTCCAGCCTGGAACGTCGTCCTGTCCTTCACCGCTGTCCCCGCGTCTCTTCCAGGCCATGGAAGTGAACTCCACGACGGGCGAGAGCCTGTTCGGCGGCACCGGCGGAGACCTCCTGGCATCCAACTACAGCCTGGCCCCCGGCACCCCCATCAACCAGAACGTGAGCCTGCATCAGGCCTCGCTGGGCAGCTGCTCCCAGGACTTCTCCCTCTTCAGCTCCGAGATCGAGAGCCCCTCCATGGCGGGCGGCTCGGCCATGCTGCAGCTGACGCCGGACAACTCCACCGGCCTCAACAGCACCTTCGGCTCCACCAACCTGAGCGGGATCTTCTTCCCGCCCCAGATGAACAGCACGGGCAACGAGACGGCCGGGCCCGAGCTGCCCGACCCGCTGGGAGGGCTCCTGGACGAGGCCATGCTGGATGAGATCAGCCTCATGGACCTGGCCATCGAGGAGGGCTTCAACCCCGTGCAGGCCTCGCAGCTGGAAGAGGAGTTCGACTCCGACTCAGGTCTTTCCCTGGATTCTGGCCACAGCCCCGCTTCTCTGAGCAGCTCGGAAGCCTCGTCCTCCTCGTCCTCTTCCTCCTCGTCCTCGTCCTCCTCCTCGTTTTCCGAGGAAGGGGCCGTGGGCTACAGCTCCGACTCGGAGAACGTGGACTTCGAGGAAGCGGAAGGGGCGGTGGGATACCAGCCGGAGTACAGCAAGTTCTGCCGCATGAGCTACCAGGACCCGGCCCAGCTCCATTACCTGCCTTACCTGGAGCACGTTGGCCACAACCACACCTACAACATGGCCCCGGGGGCCCTGGATCCCGAGGAGCCCAAACTGCCCGGCGGCGGCAAGAAGAGCGGCGGCCCCAAGGAGAAACCGTCCGAGTTCCTGGACAAGCAGATGAGCAGGGACGAGCACCGAGCCAGGGCCATGAAGATCCCCTTCACCAACGACAAGATCATCAACCTGCCCGTGGAGGAGTTCAACGAGCTCCTGTCCAAGTACCAGCTCAGCGAGGCCCAGCTCAGCCTCATCCGCGACATCCGCCGGCGCGGCAAGAACAAGATGGCGGCGCAGAACTGCCGCAAGAGGAAGCTGGACACCATCCTCAACCTGGAACGGGACGTGGAGGACCTGCAGCGCGACAAGTCCAAACTGCTCAGGGAGAAGGTGGAGTTCCTCAAGTCCATCCGGCAGATGAAGCAGAAGGTGCAGAGCCTGTACCAGGAGGTGTTCGGGCGGCTGCGGGACGAGCAGGGGCGGCCCTACTCGCCCAGCCAGTACGCGCTGCAGTACGGCAGCGACGGCTCCGTCCTGCTCATCCCCCGCGGCCCCGCCGAGCCCCAGCCCCGGCGCCAGGACCGCAAGCAGAAGGACCGCAGGAAGTGAGGGGCGAGGGGAGAGAAGCAGGAGCGGGGACGCTTCGCCACGAGGGGAGAGAGAGAGAGAACTGGAGAAGGGCTGAGCCTGGAAGTAACTTTTAGAGGAACTTTCATGCCTTCTTATCCGATATATCTTCTCAACCACGCACCGGGGGGGAACTGGCGCTGCCGGACGCTGCGGGAGCCGCGGGGGGGCCGAGGTTTTTTGTGGGGGTTTGGAGGGCCGAGAGGAGGAGCCCCCCCTGCGCTGCCCAGCCCGGAGCCTCCCACAGCCCGGGATCCTTGGAGCGCAGGGACGAGCTGGCAAACGCTGCTGGGGAGGTTGGCAGAGGTGGAAAAAAAAAAAAAAACAAACTACTGTTAGGAACTGGCTTTAAGTAAGAAAAGAAATTTAAGCGGATGAACTTAAAAAAACAAACAAAAAAAAAACAAAAAAAAAAAACAAAAACAAAACACAAAACAAGTTATAGGAGAGACGTTTTTTCTGAACTTCCAAAGTTCTGTGATTTCAGGTAGTTGGATTTTTGGGGTTTTTTTTTGGTTTTTTTCTTCCTCCTTTTTTTTTTTTTTTTTTTTTTTTTTTTTTTTTTTTTTTTTTTTTTTTTTTTTTTTTTTTTTTTTTTTTTTTTTTTTTT
>NW_024104932.1:40328-147595 GCF_003945595.2 Pipra filicauda
AGAATCCAGGGAAATGGGATCCCTGGAGCCCCAGCGAGCCCTCCCCATCCAGAATCCAGGGAAATGGGATCCCTGGAGCCCCAGCGAGCCCTCCCCATCCAGAATCCAGGGAAATGGGATCCCTGGAGCCCCAGCGAGCCCTCCCCGGGTGGTTCCGGAGCGGGAGGAGCAGCAGGAAAAGCTCCGGGGTGAGTCCAGCTCAGGGATCAGAGCTGTGGCCCTGCCCCCAAACTCTCTGTCCTCCCACACCTCCACTGGCTTGGCTCCTCCTGTGTCACCAGAGCCCAGGGGACACTGTCCTGGCTCTGGGAGTCATGGAATCACTGAGGTTGGAAGATCTCCCAGACTGAGTCCCCCCTGTGCCCAGTGCCCCCCCTGTCACTGAGTGCCACATCCAGCCCTTCCCTGGGCACCTCCAGGGGTGGGGACTCCAAACCTCCCTGGGCAGCCCCTTCCAGTGCTTTCCATGGAGAAATTCCTCCTGATGTCCCACCTGACCCTCCCCTGGCACAGCCTGAGGCCGTTCCCTCTCCTCCTGTCCCTTGTTCCCTGGCAGCAGAGCCTGACCCCCCCCCGGCTCCCCCCTCCTGTCAGGGGGTTGCAGAGCCAGAAGGTCCCCCCTGAGCCTCCTTTTCTCCAGGCTGAGCCCCCCCAGCTCCCTCAGCTGCTCCTGCCCCTTCCCAGCTCCGTTCCCTCCCCTGCAAACGCTCCAGCCCCTCCACATCCTTCTCGTCCTGAGGGGCCCAGACCAGGACACGGCCCTCGAGTGCCCACAGGGGGACAATCCCTTCCCTGCTCCTGCTGCCACACCATCCCTGCTCCAAGCCCGGTGCCAGTGGCCTTCCTGCCCACCTGGGCACACATCCAGCTGCCAACACCAGCACCCTCAGGCCCTTCCCAGCTTTCCAGCCACAATCCCGGAGCATCCACAGGGACCCGACACTTGGCCTCGCTGCCCCTCGTTCCATCCCCTCCTCGGGGCAGCACAAAGTGCCCCACCCTGTCCCTTCAGAGGACACCTGAAGGGACACCCCAAAGCCCCAGGACCCCCCCGGGGCCCTCCCTGCTGGTTCCACACCACGGGAGCCCCCCGGCACAAGAGGTCCCCCCGAAGCAGCAGGGTCTCCCCAGGCCTCCCTCCTGCCCCTCCCTGGCACAGAGGGAGTGCCAAAGTGCCAGCCCCCAGGGCACACTCACCACTTCATGAGGAACATCAGCTCCCCGCTGGAATCCGTGGCGCCGATGATCCGCTCAGGCTCGAAGCCTCGGGCGAAACCTCGCGGCTTCTCCGACTGGAAAAGAGATGAGTTCCCACTTGGAGCGTGCCCAGGGTGACACCCATGGCCCTGCTCTGGCCCCCAGGGTGACACCCCCAGCCTTACTCTGGTCCCCAAGGTGACAGAGCCCTACTCTGGTCCCCAGGGTGACACCTCCAGCCCTGTCCTGGCCCTCAGGGTGACACCCATGGCCCTGCTCTAGTCCCCAGGGTGACAGAGCCCTGTTCTGGTCCCCAGGGTGACACAGCCCTGCTCTGGCTCCCAGGGTGACAGAGCCCTGGTCTAGTCCCCAGGACACGCTGGTGGCTGCCCAGGAAGGCTCAGCCTGCAATTCCACGGCCAGGGAGATGCTCCAAGCGCTGGAGCCCCTCTGGAGCCAGGCTGGGAGAGCTGGGGGGGTTCACCTGGAGAAGAGAAGGCTCCAGGGAGAGCTGAGAGCCCCTGGCAGGGCCTAAAGGGGCTCCAGGAGAGCTGGAGAGGGACTGGGGACAAGGGATGGAGGAACATGACATGGGGAATGGCTTCCCACTGCCAGAGGGTAGGGATAGATGGGATAGTGGGAAGGAATTCTTCCCTGGGAGGGTGGGGAGGGGCAGGGATGGAATTCTCAGAGGAGCTGTGGCTGCCCCATCCTGGGAAGTGTCCAAGGCCAGGCTGGAGCAACCTGGGACAGTGGAAGGTGTCCCTGCCCATGGCAGGGGGTGGCACTGGGTGGGCTTTAAGGTCCCTTCCCACCCAAACCATCCCATGATCCCATGCCCGAGGCCTGTGGGACCCGGGAATCCTGCTCAGGTGCCCCTCTGGAATGCCCAGCTGATGCTGCAGGAGAAGGATCTGACTCCCAAGGCCCAGTTGCTCAAAGCCCTGTGCCTGCCAAGATCCAGCAGCTCCTGGGATGGGAACCAGGCTGCAGAGCCTCTCCGTGCCCGTTTTCCCGAGCAGCCAGAGCACCAGGAGCAGGAAGCTCCATGTTCCACCTCATCCCCCTTTTCCAGAGGCAACTCCTGCCCCTGGGAGTCCAGAACCCTCCTGGGGTTCTTCAGGACAAGCTGGGGGCTGCATTCACCCTTTTTGCCTCTGGATTCACCGAGCTGAGACAGCAGCTCCTGCCTTTTTCCCAAGGCTCCAGCTTTCCAAAGCTGCCTTCCTTTGGCAATCAAAGCTCCCATTCCTTGGGAAAACCAGCTTGGAGCGGCCGTTCCAGGGATCAGCCGCTGTGCCAGGGGCAGGGGGGTGAGCCCAGCACGCCCACCCTGCCTCACCTCCTCCTTCTTCTTCTTTGGTTTGCTCTCCTCCCCCTTGTCCTCCGTGTCCGACTCCGCTTTGCGTTTGCTGCCCTCGGATTTCTCGCTCTCGTGGGCGGTTTTCTGGGATTGCAGGAATTCTGCGATGAGGTCGGGGCAGTCCAGGTTCTCCTCGGGCTCCCAGGTGTTGTCCTCGCTGCAAAGCAAACAGGGCAGCTCAGTCCTGCAGCTCCCTGCAGCTTTTTCCAGGCTGAGAAAATCCCGGGATTTCGGCCGAGGAGCGGCAGGTCGGCCCCTGGCCTGATCCCGGCGGGAATGCTGGAGGGCAGGGCAGGGATTCCCCTCCTCAGGAGAGAACTGCAGCTCATTCCTCTGGCTGCTTGTCCCTCTCTGGGAAGGGGAAGACCCCCCCAGGGCCTGTTTGCAGGGCAGAACTGGGATTTTCCCACCCCAAGCCATGAGTTTGGGGCATTTGGCAGAGCAGGATTTTCCCACCTGGAATTTGGGGTGTTGGGCACACTGGAATTTTCCCACCCTGCCCTGCTGGACTTTTGGGTGTTTGGCACACTGGGATTTTCCCATCCTGCCCTCCTGGAATTCGAGGTGTTTGGCACACGGATTTTCCCACCCAGGTTGTGATTGGAATTTGGGGTGCTTGGCACACTGGGATTTTCCCATCCTGCCCTCCTGGAATTTGGGGTGTTTGGCACACTGGAATTTTCCCACCCTGCCCTGCTGGAGTTTTGGGTGTTTGGCACACTGGGATTTTCCCACCCAGGTTGTGATTGGAATTTGGGGTGTTTGGCACACTGGGATTTTCCCATCCTGCCCTCCTGGAATTTGGGGGGTTTGGTACACTGGGATTTTCCCTGCTTTCCCTCTTTGCTCCATTCTCCACCCAAGGAGAGCCCCAGGGACACCGATCCTGCCTGGAATCTTTGGGATCCAAAGGCACAGGAGATGCTGGCACACCCCTGGCCCCCAGAGCAGCCAGCTGGAGCCACTTACTCCGAGAATCCTTTCCACTTGAGCAGATATTCCACCTTTCCCTTCACCACCCGCCGATCCAGGACCTTCTCCACCACATATTCCTCCTCCTCTTCCTCTAGGACCTCTTCCACTTTCTTCTTGTTCTGTTTTTTTCCCATTGTGCTGGCCAGCTTTTCAGCTTTCGGGCGACGCTGCTGCGAGGGGAGGGAGCCAAGGTCAGCCCTGCCTGTGCCCCCCGGGAATTCTCCGGGATGCACAGGGGCAGGGAATGCTGCCTGGGAGAGAACAGGCAGGGAAAACACAGAGGGACGGGTCAGGATGGTGCTGCCAGGCCACCAGGAATCAAAATCCCGGGATTTTGACGCAAAGCTCTGGGGTTTTTTTGCCTCTCCAGCTCCTCGTTCCACCAATTCCATGAACGCTTTTCCCACGGGAGCTGTTCCACTCCTTGTCCCTCCTCAACCTGCTCCCTTCCCTTTCCTCACCTAAAGGGTGAACTGAGTGGTTTTTATATTAACTGGAAATTAATAAATCCTTAATCCAGGTCAAATCCAAGTCCCAGCCCCTGATCCCAACCTCCCCACGCTCCTTCCTTTCCTGGATCGTGGATGGGCACTCTGGGATATTTATCCAACTCATCACCCCACAGCATGCAGGGTTTTATTTCCCCTCCTTATCTCCCAGAGCTGTTCAGTCAACCCAAAAATCCCTGGATATTCATCCAGGGCTGGCTGGGAAGGGAGAACTCTGGATTCAGAGCCAGTTGCCACCCACAGGGAAGCGTGTCCAGGTGGCCCTGGATGGGCTTTAAGGTCCTTTCCAACCCAAACCATTCCATGATCCCAAAATTCCATGACTCCATCCAGTCCCCCAGAATGAAGGGGTTTTTTTGCCTCATTCAATGAAGGAAAACAAAAAAAAAACCTCCAACCACCTGGAAAGATCCCACCAAAACTGAGCCAGAGCCTGAGAGGCTTTTCCCTCCATTCCCGGGTGGAAATACTCCCAATGGCACCTCCAATCCCCTTCCAGAGGGAAGCAAACCTGGAGCAGTGAGGCTCCTGGAGGTCTGGAGACTGGGAAGAGGAGGAGGAGGAGGAGGAGGAGGAGGAGGCAGGGCTGGCACAGCCACAGCCACAGCCGGGTGTGCAGCACAACAATGGAAAAGCCTCCGACCCTCCGGCATCTAATCCCGGCCCAGGAGCAGCAGGAAGCCCCAGGATCGTGTTTCACTCTGGAATTCCTCAGCCAGTTCCTTCCTCTCCCCTCCATCCTCCTCCTCTGGCACCACATGGCTGCTGGAGAAGCTGCTGGAGCAGGGGCTCAGAGCCCAGCAGGCCAGGGAAGAGGAGATTCCAAGGTGATTCCCAACGAGGCTCCGAAGAAAAACTCCGGGAGCGCCCGGAGGGGCGAGATCCCGGGATTGCTGCTCTCAGCAAAGGAATTCTCCTCAGCTGCAGCCAGAAGGGCTCCAGGGAAAGCTCTGTGGGCGCTGCCTGGAGATGGAGGAGCTGCTCAGGCACCTGAGGGGGCTCAGCTGGATCCGGGGAGGATTCCAGAGGCAGCAGCTGGATCCAAGACTAATGGGAGAGCCGAGGGGAGCTCAGGGAGGAGCTGCTGAAATTCCAGGGAAACAGAGAAGGAGCAACACCCCGGATCCATCATTTTCTGGAGCAGCTGGGCAGGGAAGATGCAAATCCAAGGCTGGGAGCACTTTGGGAAGGAGCTTCCCCCAGGAGGGTTGCAGGAATCTCCCCAAACCTCCCGGATATTTGGGGGTTGTCCCTTCCAGCTCCCTGAGCATCCAATCCCAATCCTGGCTGGAGATCCAGGAGGATGAGGCCACATTCCCAGAACCAGCAGGGAGCAGAGCTCCTGCACAGGCCTCTCCCTGCACTGCAGGAGAAAGGGAGAGAGGAGCTCCAAACCCTCCCTGGATTTATCCACAGAGCATCCAAGCTGCTCCACAGTGAATAATCCCATGATTATTCCCATCCACTGGGAATAATCCCATGGAATCCTCAGCCACCAACACCCAAACCCTGCAATTCTGGGCGTTGAAACAAGGCCTGATCCCTCCCTGGATGTCTGGGAAGGCAGCACGGGGGGAATCCCTCCCTCCTCTCCAGGGATTCCAAACACACCTCTCGCTCCCCCTGGGATGGAAAACGGAGCTGCTTCATTTGGGGGCATTTTTGGGAAGCACAGACGTTCCTGTTCCCTTTATCCCAACAGCCCCGTGGCTGCCCCATCCCTGGAAGTTTTCCAAGGAAAACTTGGAGCAAACCTGGGCTAATGGAAGGTGTCCCTGCCCACGGCAGGGGTTGGAACCGGGTGAGATTTAAGGTCCCTTCCGACACAAACCATTCCATGATTCCACAGAATTTGGGGCTCTCCTGCCTGAGACATCAGTGGGATGTTCCCCAAAATTCAGCTTCAATTTTTTTTATACTCCACAAGTGAAAAAAAACCCCCAAAAATAGGATTTCAAGACAAATTTGGGACGAGTCAAGGCCAAGTTTTTCTGTTTTCCTTTGCTGCTCCATCCCTAAGGATGGAGTCAAAGTTGGAATCCTTTGTGAAAAGAAAAGTGGAAGAGAGGGAAAAAATAACTCCAGCTGGGAGGAAAAGGATCCAGGGCACACCTAAAACACTGGAAAAGAATTAAAACTCAGGGAAAAGGCTGGGAATGAGGAGACCCAGCAGAAAAAAAGCTGATTTTGGGGGCAGGAGGAAGAGCCAGAGGTTTAATCCAGATTCATTCGGGGTGAGAGGCTCCAGGCTGGGAGCAAAAGGAAAGCCACAACCTCCAGGCTCAGCCCCATCATTCCCAGTTAAATTCCCAATCCACGAGGGAAGGAACCTCTGGATTTGACAGGAACACACGTGCAATGGCAGGGATGGGAATTCCCTAATTCCCTGCTGGAAAGGGAGAAAGGGAGGGAAGAAATCCTGCAGTTTTGTTGTGTGACAGCAGGGACAACTCCTGAACTGCTCCAGAGCAGAGAAATCATGGAATCCCAGCAGGAATTCCAGGTGTTCTCCCAAAACACTGCCCTGAGTCCTGCAGGGATCCCTGGAGCATTCCCAGCTTCCCACAAACAACCCCAGGCCTGCACAGCCCATCCCAGCCTCATCCCAAGGGATTCAGGGGCTGCATTCCTGGTCCTCCCAGCCCATTCCCAGGTTATTTTGGCTTTTCCCTGGTTCTCATCCTTTCCAATACCAGGATCCCAAGTACAGAGCCCGGGCACAGCCCAAGGTGCAAACACCTTCCTCCCCCAGTTTAGGGAGGAATTTTGGGATTTGTCCCTACTTTTTAAGTTTCCAAACTCCACCCCAGCAGAACCTGGAATGTTCAGCCAACCCCTCCCTTTTCCTTATGCTCTGATCCCTCAGTTTTCTGGGAACACACACGTTCGTTGCTCCCAAACACCCACCCCCCACACCTCTGGGATCCCCCCCCATCCCCATTCCCGACGTTTTCCACCCAAAATGAGGCCGCTGCCACCTCCTCCAGGCCATGTGGGAGCAGGGGAGCTGTTCCAGGAGCACCCTGAGCCCAACCCTGCTCCAGAGGCAGCTCCTCATCCGCCCCTTCCTCGGCCGTGTCCTTGTCCAGAGACACAAATCCAGCATTCCCACGGGTCCTGCTCTACCCCAAGGGCTTCACAACCCCCATTCCAAGCCTGCTGGCTCCCCCAGCTCCCGAATTTCCATGGAAAAGAGCTGGATAAAGCCTGCCCTGATGCTGAGGGTGGGCTGGGACTCCTGGGCTGGGTGTCCTGGCACATACGTGGCATTTTGGGAGGGCTCTGGGGGGGGGTTTGGGGTCCCAACAGGGGTGGGCTGTGCCACCAGCAGGGTCCTGGCATGTAGGTGGCATTTGGGGACACTTTCTGGGGGGGTCTGGGGGCTTTGGGGTCCCCTCCTTCATGGGGGGGCTGGAACCCCCGAGAGGGGGGTGGGCTGTGCCTCCAGTGGGGTCCTGGCACCTGGGTGGCCTTTTGGGGGGCTCTGGGAGGTTCAGAGGGGTTTTGGGGTCCCAAGGGGGGTGGGCTGTGCCTCCAGTGGGGTCCTGGTACATGGGTGACCTGCTGGGGACACTTTTTGGGGGGGTCTGGGGGGTCCAGGGGGGTTTTGGGGTCCCCTCCTCCATGGGGGGACTGGACTGTGCCGCTCCCCCAACAGCTCCTGCTCTGCCTCCCCCCCTCCCCTTCCCGACACATCCCAGCTTCCAACCACAGCTTCCCAATCCCACCTCCTGCCGGCCCCACCCCAGGGGGGAGCTCTCCCCCAGCCCCAAATCCCCCTCCCACCCGGCAGCTCTCCCTGCCCGGCCCCCCCGGGATCGGCTGCCATCCCATTCCCGGCATTCCCGCAGCCTCTTCCCGCTCATTCTCCCCGCCAAAAAGTTGACACTTGTCCCTCCCCGCTCCCAGCTGGAGCCTGGATCCTCCCCCGCTCCTTCCCCGGCCTCCCCTTTTCCCTGGAGTTCCCTTCCCAAGAACAACTCCCTCCCCATCCCCCCCCGGGGTTTCCTTAAACCCCCGTCCCCAAAAATCCCCCTTTATCCCCCCAAAACGGGTCCCTGCTCCAGCCCTTCTTTCCCAAAGGCACTTCCACCCCACAGCTTCCCATTTTCCCAGCTCCCCATCACATATCCACTAATTCCCCTCTTCCAGCACCCCCAAGCACCCCCCTACACCCCAACACCCCCACTGAGCCCCTCTCTCAGCACCCAAAATCCCTTTCCCAGCACCCCAAACCCCTTCCAGTGACCCCTCCCGGCATCCCAATCCCAAAATGCTTCTCCCTGCACCCCCAATCCCACTCCACTGACCCCTCCTCCTCCAGCTATCCCAAATCCCTCCCCAACCCTTCTCCCACCCACTCCTCCACTATCCCCTCCCCAGCTCCCCAAATATCCCTCCACCGACCCCCCCCAGCATCCCAATCCCAAAATACTCCTCCCTGCACCCCAAACCCCCTCCACTGACCCCCCAGCATCCCAATCCTCCCAAAATACTTCTCCCTGCACCCCAAACACCCTTCGCTGACCCCCCCCTCCAACCACCCCAACGACACTTCCCCACCCCCTCCCCAGTCCCCCTAAACCCTTCCCCAGCCCCCCCAACCCCGCAGCACCCCAATCCCCCCAAAATACTTCTCCCTGCACCCCAAACACCCTCCACTAAACCCCCCCAACATCCAAATCCCCAAATGCCTCTCCCAGCCCCCCAAACCCCCTCCGCCGCCCCCCCTGCATCCCAATCCCCCCAAAATACTTCTCTCAGCCCCCCAACCCCCCTCCCCTGACATCCCGACACCCCAACCCCCCCAAATGCTTCTCTCAGCCCCCCAAACCCCTCCCCTGACCCCCCGACCCCCCCGCACCCCAATCCCCCCCAATCCTCCTCCCGCACCCCAAACCGCCTCCGCTGACCCCCCCCTCCAACCGCCCCAGAACGACCGCCCCTTCTCCAAACCTTCCCGCGCCCCCGTCCCACCCCCAAAACCCCTTCCACAACCCACCCCCAAAACCCCCCTACCGCCACCGACCGCCACCCCCCCCCGTTTCCCCCCCAAACCTTCCCCCCCATCAGCCCCCCCCATCCCCCGCCCGGCCCCCCCAAAAACTCCCCCCCCGTGCTTTAACCCCCCCCGCGCCCCACACCACACCCCCGTCCCCACGACCCCAACGCCCCCCCGCCTCCCCCCTCCCCGCGCCCTCCGCTCCTCCCCCTGGCCCGGCCCGGCCTTTGCACAGCCCCGCAGCCGGTGTGTGATGGAAGGGGCGCGGGGGCCGCTCGGGGGTCGGGGGGGGTCCGGGCCTGGCCTCGCTCCGTCCGCCGCCCTGAACAAAAGAGCCCGGCCAGCGCCGCTGCCCGCCGCGCACACCGCGCATGCGCCGCGCTCCGCGCGGGGCGCGCCGGGGCTCGTAGTCCCGCGCCCCGCGATCCCGCGGGGGGGGTTAGGGGAGGCGCGAAGCATGACGGGAGTTGTAGTCCGCGGCGCTCCGTGTGGCGGCGCCGCGGGGCATGGTGGGATGTGTAGCCCGCTGCAGCGCTGCACGATGGGAGGTGTAGTCCGCTGGAGCCACGCTGTGACTGAATTACACAATTAGGGTAATTAAGGGTGGGAAAAAAGCTCTGAGGGCATCGAGGCCAAGCTGTGACCCGTCAGCGCCCTGTACACCAGAGCAGGGCACTGAGCGTCCTGCGCAGCGGGGTGGGCGCCGTGCACCCGAGCTGTGCCAGCACAGCCAGGCAGGCCGAGCCAGAACAGCTCTGGGTGGGTTGTGCCCGGCTCGGTGATTTATTGAATTATTGAGATTGGAAAAGTCCTCTGCGATCCTTGGGTGCGTCCGTTAACCCAGCGCTGCCAACCGATGTCACCAAGGGCCACATCCACGAGCTTTCTGAGCACTCCCAGGAGTGGGGGCTCCGCCACTCCCTGGGCAGCCCCTTCCAACGTTTAACAACCCCTTCCGTAAAGAAATTCCTCCCGATGTCCAACTTGACCCTCCCCTGGCACGGCTGGAGACCTTTTCCTCTCCTTCTGTCCCTTGTTCCCTGTGCTGCCGCTCCCGAACTACAACCGGAGGCCCTGGGAACTACAACTCCCATCATGCCCCGCACCGGAAACTCCCGCCGCTTCCGCACTATAAGGGCGCGCGCCGCCGCCGCCGCTTAAAGGGGCCGCGTCCTGTGCGAGGTGAGGGGGCCCCGAAGGGGGGGGAGGTCCCGGGGCGGGCATGGGAAGGTCCGGGTGGGTCCCTCGGGGGTCCCTCAGGGGGGTCTTTGGGTTCCCCTGCAGCCCCCAGCTGAGGAACCGGGGCTGGCGTTGGGCCTCGCCCCCACCCGCGGCCTCTCAAGGCCCGGCCCGGCCCGTCCCCGGTGATTCCCCTTCCCCCGGCGGGGTCCAAATTTTGGGAGACCTGCGGGGATAGGGGAGGCTTTTCCTCCTCTGGAAGTGAAAACAGCCTCTAAAAATCCCCTTTCCCTCCCCCCCAGTGTTTTGCAGGGGGCTGCTTTACAGACCTGTTTTACAGGTGCCCGGGCGTGGCAGGAATAAATGGGATTAATCCCGATTTTTCCCCGCTGTGTGAGGGTTTTCCCTGAACTCGGAGATGTGCCACGGTTGAGAGGGAGCCCTTTCCTTCCCTGGCAGGGAAAACGACCTCCAAAAATCACTCCCAGTGTTTTGTGTCCGAGCGTGACAAGGAAAAGCAGGAATTAATAGGATTAATTCACGGTTTTCCCGCTGTGGAGCCTCTCCATGAGGCTCTTCCCTGAACTCTGAGATGCTGGAATGGCTGGGACATCCCTGCCAGCGACAGGGGGTCTAAATTTTGGGACACCAAGCTGACAAGGAGTCCTTTCCTTCCCTGGAAGGGAAAACAGCCCGGAAAAAAAAAAAAATCACCCCCAGTGTTTTCCAGGTGGCTGTGTCCAAATGGGACAAGGAAAAGCAGGGATAAGTGGGATTAATCCCCGTTTTTCCTCCTGTATGATGCCTTTCCCCCGGATTCTGAGATGCTGGAATGGCTGGGACACCCCTGCCAGGGCCAGGAGGGTCCAAATTTTGGGATACCTGTTGGGATGAGGGAATATTTTCCTCCCCAGATGGGATAACAGGGCTAGAAAGAAATCACCCCCAGTGTTTTCCAGGTGGCTGTGTCCAAACGGGACAAGGAAAAGCAGGAATAAATGGGATTCGTTCCCATTTTTCCTGCTGTGATGTTCCTCTACGAGGCTTTTCCCTGGATTCTGAGATGCTGGAATGGCTGGGACACCCCTGCCAGGGCCAGGAGGGTCCAAATTTTGGGACACCAGGTTGTGAAGGGAGCCCTTTCCTTCTTCCAAAAAAAAATCACTCCCAGTCTTTTATAGGTGGCTGTGTCCAAACGGGACAAAGAAAAGCGGGAATAAACGGGATTAATTCCCGGTTTTGCTGCCGTGGAGCCTCCCCGGGAGGGTTTTCCCCGAGTTGGAGCCTCGGCCAGGCTGGATCTGGGAAGGGAATGGAGCTGGGGGCGGGAGCTGGGAGCTGAACTCTGCTCTGTGCCGGTTGGGAAGGTTGGGAAAGAGCATTGCCGCTGTTCCCGAGGGCGGGAAGGGCAGTCAGGGACGTGTCAGCCGGGTGGATAAGAGATAACAAGGAACACTTTCCCTTGTCAGCACTGTGGGAACGGGAGCTGGGGGGGCAAATTCCACCTGGGATTTGCGGCTCCTCCAGCCCAAATCCTGGGCAGGTGAGAGGCAGCAGGGAAAACTTGGAATTGCAGGGACATAAACCCAACCCAGGGTAATCCCAGAGCCCCTTAAACCGAGGCTTTCCCCAAAATCCCTGGAAGAGGATTTGCTGGAAGTGCTCAGGGCTGATCCCGAGCTGCTCCTCCGGGGGCTGGAAGTTGATCATTAGGATCAATTAACTCCCAATAAAGCCTCAATGAGATTTTGTGTTTCTGGGGATGAAGGGACCTGAGCTTCCTGGGCTCCCTGCTCCCGGTTTTCCTGCATGGAGCCACCTCCCTCGGGGCTCTCTGCTCTTGGGAGCACCTTGGGAAACGGAATTCCCGTTCCTGGCAACCCTTTGCTCTTCCACTGGGCAATTCCCGATCCCTCCTCCTGCCTTTTGAAGCTGCTGGGGCAGAGCAGGAGCTCTAAAACCTCGGGATGATTCCACAGGGGTCATCCCAGCGTTTGTGGGGCCTGTGATCCCGTGGGATTTGGGAATGTGATGGTCCCAGCTGTGCTGCTGGACTGGTTCCGACTGGGAGCCCCGGGAAGTCTGGAAGCTCCCCCCAGAACTGACTCCTGGCACATTTGGCTCCTTCCCTCCTCTTTCCTCTTCCCTAAGGAGGATTTGGAAGCATCCTCGTTATTCCACAGATCAGGGAGGGCAGCTGAGCGTGGCTGGTGCTGGGGGGATGCAGAAGACCCCAATGTGCTGATCCTCCTAAATCCCTTTTTTTTCCCCCCAGATGTTTCCCGCTGGGCTCTGGCTCCTCTAGGATGTTGGAGAACCGAGAGGAAGTAAGACCCTTCCTGATGTGATAATTCCTGGCTGGAATTTGGCAGCACAGGGCGGTCTGGGCGAGGCGAAGGGTCCGTGGGGCAGAGCTGAGGGGCAGCTGGGGACAGGGCTGGGAATGTCTGGAGCTGCCTGTGGGAGCTGCCTGTGCTCTCCCTGGGACAGGGAAGCTGGAGGAGGTGGTGGGGGGGATCCCTGTCCCTGGAATGCCGGGGGGCTGAGCAGGGACACCCCTCCTGCCCCCCAGGAACTGACCACAGTGCGAGTGCAGGACCCCCGAGTGCAGAACGAAGGCTCCTGGAATTCCTATGTGGATTACAAGATCTTCCTCCACGTGAGTCGGGGCTGAGGGACAGGGGGTGGAGCTGCAGAGCTCGGGGGCTCACCCGTGGGATCATCCAGAGTGGGATCATCCAGAGTGGGATCATCCAGAGTGGGATCATCCAGCACGTGGGGATGGAAGGAGCCCCCACGGGAGAACCCTCTGCCTTCTGTGGGTCTGAGACCCGGCGTGGAGAGGATGGATCCCTGAGTCCCTCCTCTTCCTCCCTGCCCCTCAATCCCACTGACAATTCCCATGGAACTGTTGGGGTTTTGTTTTCCCAGACCAACAGCAAGGCCTTCACTGCCAAGACCTCATGTGTGCGGCGCCGCTACCGTGAGTTCGTGTGGCTGAGGAGGCAGCTCCAGAAGAATGCTGGCCTGGTGTAAGCATTCCTTGGCCTTCCTTTCCCTCCTCCTGCTGCTCAGGGAGACCTGAGAGAGCCTTTCTCCCTGCCCTGGGTGACCCCTGTGAGCTCAGAGCAGACGTGGAGAGAAACCCCGGGCAGGAGCAGGGGATACCCGAGCTCCCGGGATCCAAGGGCCTGGCAGGTGCTGCCACAGTGTCCCCAGGATCCAGGAGCCTGGCAGGTGCTGCCACAGTGTCCCCTGTGCTGGCACTGAGGTGACCTGAGCCCCGGTTCCCCCCCAGGCCTGTCCCAGAGCTGCCTGGAAAATCCACCTTCTTCGTGGGCAGCACGGACGAGTTCATCGAGAAGCGGAGACAGGGATTGCAGCAGTTCCTGGAGAAGTGAGTGAAGGATTCCTGAGGGCTGGAGGGGGGGATGGCAGGGAGGGGACAATCCTGCTGCAGGGCTGTGAAGGTGCCGTGAAGGGTGACTGCCCCTCCTCTCTCCGTGCCCAGGGTGGTGCAGAACGTGGTGCTGCTCTCGGACAGCCGCCTGCACCTCTTCCTGCAGAGCCAGCTCTCCGTGCCCGCCATCGAGGCCTGCGTGCAGGGCCAGGGCACCCAGACAGTGACAGAGGCCATCCTGCACTATGCCATGTCCAACTGTGGCTGGGTGCAGGAGGAGGAGGGTCGGCCCTCAACGCTGCCCGGGCGGGACCCGAGAGCCAGGTAATGCCAGGGCAGGGGGGAGGAGCATCCCAAGGGCATCCCCAGCTCCCTGGTGTGGGTCCCAGTGCAGCCTCAGTTCCCTGGTGTGGGTCCCAGTGCAGCCCCAGCTCCCTGGTGTGGATCCCAGTGCAGCCCCAGATCCCTGGTGTGGGTCCCAGTGCAGCCCCAGATCCCTGGTGTGGATCCCAGTGCAGCCCCAGCTCCCTGGTGTGGGTCCCAGTGCAGCCCCAGCTCCTTGGTGTGGATCCCAGTCCAGCCCCAGCTCCTTGGTGTGGGTCCCAGTGCAGCCCCAGTTCCCCAGTGTGGATCCCAGTCCAGCTCCTCACTGTGGATCCCGGGATGGCACCTGCTTGGCAAGTAATGGCCAGAGGAGGGAAGAACTGTGGATCCAGGGGCAGCCCCAGCTTCCAGCTGTGGATCCCAAGGGCATCCCCACCTCCTGCTGTGCCTCCCTGGAGGGAGCAGGAAAGGGCCAGGGGAGGGAGGAACATCCCAGGGCAGCCCCAGCTCCTCACTGTGGATCCTGGGATGGGATCTGCACGTCCAGGGGAGGGAGGAACATCCCAGAGCAGCCCCAGCTCCAGGGAGGGGTTGTGCCAAGGAGATCTGGAGACACAGGGGCACCTCAGGCCCTGAATCTCCCCTGGATCCCTTCTCCCCTCTGACCTGTTCCCCATTCCCAGCTGTGCCGGGCTGGGAAGCCCCCGGGGCTGCCTGGAGAGCATCCCGGACTGGAGCGACTTCGGCGTGGACGACGCGCACTCGGAGAGCCCGGAGGAGCCCCCGGGATCGGGGCAGGACCCGCAGTGACAGCCCTGGGGACACCCCCTGCCTTCCCAGGACCTGCTCCCTCGCTGGGAGAGGGGGCACTGTGGGAGCAGGGGGGTGACTGGGCTGCCCTGGGAACGCGGCTCATCCCGGGCTCTCTCCCTGCTGATCCCGCCTGGCCCAGGCAGGGTTTGCAGCCCGGAGAAGGGATCTGGTGGGGGGTGGAACCTGTGTTTGTTGTTCCCACGGCCTTTGCCCTCTGGCTGGAGCAGCAGCAGCGCTCAGTGGGGTGGCAGTGCCACCCCCCTGCTCCTGGCACATCCCAGGGCAGGGTGGGATCCGCTGCCCGATGGGAAAAGGGCTTTCCTTGGTGGATCCAGGGCCAGCCGCTCTCTCCAGTTCAGCCCCCTGTGTCCCCCTCCCTCTGCAGCTCCTGGGGAGGGGAGAGGGGGCTCAGCTGCACCAACCCAGAGCCCACACCCGGGCTGCAGATCCCACCCCCACCCCCGGGGCCTCCTGGCACAGCTTTCCCTCCCTGCAGGTTGGTTTCTGCAGCTGGAAAAACGGGAGCTGAGCTTTCCCCCCGGGCAGGGAATGAGTCGGGGGGGAGCACAAGGTGGGGAGGGCAGTTTGTCACCCCTGCCCTGGGAGGGGGTGTCCCTTCCGAGTGGGCTTGGATTTGCTGGGATAAGAAGGAGCTGCTCCTGCTGCCCCTCCCCGTGTGGTCCTGCCCCGTCTCCTCCCCCGGCCCAGCCCCGGGTCAGGCAGGGCTCGGACGTGCTCGAACTCCAAATAAAACCGAAGCAGGAGAAGCTGCCGGGTCCGGCTGGGTGGTGTGGGCGGGGGCCGGGCCGGGAGAACTGCGGAGACAGGGATTTTGGGAAAACGGGGAGGGGAGGATGGCACCTTCCCCACACCAGCAACGCCAGCGCGGCGGGCGGGTCCCTCCCGGGGGGGCACGGACGAGGGTCTGCCCTGAGTTCTGGGGGGTTTCTGGATGCACCAGGGAGGGGGAGGGAGGGAGGGAGGGCTGGAAAGCCCTTGGAGGCGCATCCGAAATGTCAGGAGAAGTTCACGGCCAAGGCTGGCAGCTGCCGGGGCGCGGGAGCGCCGCTGCCATTGGCTGCCCCCCCCTCATGCATATTCATCCATATTCATGAGCGTGCGGCTCCAAATGGCGCAGCTGTGAGCCCAGCTGTGCCCGCGGCCCCTCTCCGTGCCCACCAACCCTTCCCGTGCCCACTGATCTTCTCCGTGCCCACCGACCCTCTCTGAGCCCACCGACCCCTTCCCGTGCCCACTGACCCTCCCTGTGCCCACCGACCCTCTCTGAGCCCACCGACCCCTTCCCCGTGCCACTGACTCCTCTCCGTGCCCACCAACCCTTTCTGTGCCCACCAACCCCTCTCCTTGCCCACCGACCCCTCCCTGTGCCCACCGACCCCTCCCTGTGCCCACTGACCCCTCCCTGTGCCCACCGACCCTTTCTGTGCCCACGGACCCTTCTCCTTGCCCACCAACCCTTCCCCGTGCCCACTGACCCTTCCCCGTGCCCACTGACCCTCCCCGTGCCCACTGACCCTCCCTGTGCCCACCGACCCTTCCCCGTGCCACCGACCCCTCCCCGTGCCCACCAACCCCTCTCCTTGCCCACCGACCCTTCCCATGCCCACCGACCCTGCTCCTCGCCTGGCACAGCCTCCCTCAGGCACGACCCCCTCAGCCCAAGCCGTGCCCTGCCCCCGGCTCCCTCCCAGCCCCTGGTTTGCTCCAGGAGCGTGTCCTGGCACTGCCAGGAGCCATTCGGCCCTGGGGCTGCCCCTTCCCGAGGCGGGTCTGGGAAAGGCAGCCCGTGGAGCTGCTGCAGTGAGGGCTCCATCCCTTCTCCATCCCTTCTCCATCCCCTCTCCATCCCCTCTCCATCCCCTCTCCATCCCTTCTCCATCCCTTCTCCATCCCTTCTCCATCCCCTCTCCATCCCTTCTCCATCCCTTCTCCTGCCTCTCTCATCCCCTGGAGCCACAGCCCTGTTCCTGGCCGCCTTTCAGGGATTATTTTTAGTGCCAGTGACCGGCTCTTGCGGAGCTGTTGGGAAAACGGTGACTCAGGGGCGGCCCAGGCTGGGGGGGGCAGCAGCCCCTGGGCTGGGGGGTCCCACCTGGGGGGCAGTGGCTCTTTGGGGGGGGTGACTGTCCCCTCTGCCACATGTAGGGTGGGCTCAGCCCCTCGTGCCAGGGATTGGGGGGCTGGAGGCAGCCCTGGAATGCTGGGGGGGCTCAGGGCACACGGAGCTGCCCAAGGTAACCTTCCCCACCTGGGGCAGGTGAGGGTGGTGTGGCCCCCTCCCTGTGCCCTCAATAGCCTGGCACAGCTCCCTTCTCCCTGGCTGCTGCCAGAGGAGCAGCCTGGAATGGGGCCAGGCTCTCCAGCCGGCACATCCTTATCCCCTGGGAAAGCAGCTCCTTCCCGTCTGTCCTTCCCCCTCCTCAACACCCCATGCCAGGGGGCTCCTGCTCCAACCAAAGCATCCTGCTCCCATCTCTCTCTCCTCTCCCATCTTCCCAGCAGAGCACGAAGGTCTCTGGAGCCCGGGATGAGGCCGTGGATTTGGGATCAGGCTCCTGAGGCCGTTTCCCACACGCTGGGCTGGGGCAGACACATCCAGGCAGCCCCAAGCCCTGATCCTGTTTGCTCCACAGCATCCCCCTGCAAAAAACATCCATTCCCTCCCGCCAGGATCCCAGAGGGCCCCGGGAATGCTGCTGGAGAGATGGATTCAGGCCCTGCAGCCCCTCAGAACCAGCTGCTCCTTGCGAGATGTCTCTCGAATGGAGACAGCGAGGGCAGAGCAGAGGGGGAATTGCAGAGGGGGAATTTCCCTGCTCAGGGTCACCCATGCTGTGGAGAAACGGGGCTGGAAGAGTGGCTTGGGAATGCCAGAGGGATTTAAGCCAAGCTCTTGGCACCCCAAAACCCACACACACACACGGTGGAGGTTTATTCCCCACTGTGAGCAAAGCCTCGGGATGAGGCAGCGGGTGCCAGGATGGGGCTGGTGAGCATCCCATGGGATGGGGACACCCAGACCCCGGGGATCATCCCATGGGATGGTGACACACAGACCCCGGGGAACATCCCATGGGATGGGGACACAGACCCCAGGGAACATCCCATGGGATGGGGACACAGACCCCAGGGAACATCCCATGGGATGGGGACACAGACCCCGGGGAACATCCCATGGGATGGGGACACAGACCCCGGGGAGCATCCCGGGCTCTGCCGCATCCTCAGCATCCCGTGGGATCCCCCCCCGGGTTGTGCCTGGCTCCAAACATCTGCCTGGCTCCAAACATCTGCCTGGCTCCAAACATCTGCCCGGCTGTGCCCTGGAGCTGCCCCTCGGGCTCACCCCCGTGCCGGGAGAGGGTCCGGGGGGGCTGCCCCGCCCGGCCCGGGGAGGGTTTGGGCACCTCCCCTGAAGGCTGCGGGGAGCGGGGCCCTACCACCATCTAGTGGTCCTTCAGCCAAGTGCGGGAGGAGGAGGAGGAGGAGGAAGAAGAGGAGGAGGAGGAGGAAGGGGAGGATGCACCGGGCTCAGCCGAGGGCTCGGCCAGGCCCGGGGGGCTCTGGGGGTGCTCAGAGCTGGGGAAGGGGAGGGGGGAGGTGGACCCGGGGGGCACTTCCCACCCCCTGCTCCGGCTCCACGAGGTCTGGAGCGGCCAAGGACGGAGAGGAAAACGCCTTTATTGCGGGGTGCCAACCCCCCCCCCCGGACCCCCAGGAGGGCACCCCCGGGCACCGCGGGGGTCTCTTCGTGCCAGGGGTGCTCACGGCAGGGCGGGCTGCTGGTGGGAACTGGTGTCACTGGTGTCTCAGCACGGCCAGGGAGAGAGGAGTGCCTGGGTTTGGGGACGGGGAGAGAGACACGGGTGATGGTGGGGAAGGGGACAGCGAGGCTGGCACTGCCACGGGCACAGAGGGACAAGGAGGTGGCAGCACTCCAGACCCCTCCTTCCCAGCCCTGCCCCGTGCCTCGGTTTCCACAAGGGAACGGCTCCATTGTGGGTTTTTGGGAGGAAAACTCTCTGTTTCTGGCGCTTGGTGTCGGGGTTGGTGGCACAGTGACAGCTCTTGGCGGCCCTGGGGGCTGCCGTGGCTTCACCACGTCCCTCCCATGGAATTTGGGGGGCACTGGGCAGGGTGGCACCGCCCCTGAACTGCCACCGTGGCTCCTGGTCTCGCCTGTTCCCGGGTAAAACGGGAGACCAGGAGATGGAGCCAGAGGCAGTCAGTCCTCAGGGATGCCGGGACACCCCAGGGGACGGAGCTGCCTCCACATTACCCACCTCCAGCCCTCATTCCCACCCACCTCCAGGCCCCATTCCCGGCAGGAACACCCCCCAGGTGCCCCCTCTGCTCTCACCTGGGGTGTCACTGTCCCTCCTCACCGCTCCTCCAGCTCGTAGGCGGCCTCCAGGTAATCCCTGGGCACGATCCCGACCTCGTCGTTGAGCTCTCCCACCCACCAGCCGTACCTGTCGTATTCCTGGGGGGACACAGGCAGGGAACGTGGCTCAGGGCCCTTCCTTTGGCTCTCCAGCCCCCCCCAGACTCCAACAGAAAACCCCCCAGTCCCACCTCTCCCCCAGTAAATCCTTCCCTGCCCTTCCTGTCCCCCCTCCCTCGTCCTGCCCCCTTCGCTCTGGGCCTCTCAGAAACTCAACGTTTAATTCATACCCCGGTATTTTGGGGGTGTTTAATTTCAAATATCAACCCCCCAGGGAGGCCCAGCCCTCAGCCTGAAGCTCCAGAAGCCCCTCCAGCTGGATCATGCCTGGATAATCCGTTCCCTCCCCAGATTTAGGTGGGATTTCCACCCCCCCCCCTCCCCGACAGGGAAATAACAACAGGGAAAACTTTCCTCCCTCCGCGTGTGCAAGAGGAGGAGTTTGAGGGTTTGAGGAGTTTGGCATCAAAACAGGTGAGCTTTAAAAAAACTGGATGTTAAAATTGAGACGTTCCCGGCAGCACATCCCATTCCCTGCCCCACACTCCCGGCTCTGTTCCCTCACTGCCTGGCTGGGGACATTTAATGTTGTCCCCCAAGCCCATCCCTGCTTCCTGACGGGGGGAGAAGGGCTGAGTCACCCGAGACAGACACTCTGCAGATGGTGCTGCCCTCGCCAGAGCCAGGAAGGGGTGCCAGGAATCCCGACCCTCTCCGGGTCGGGATCCCGACGTTCCCCAGGGACCCCCCCACTGCAGCAAACAGCACAGAGCCAGGATGGGAAGGACTGGGGAGGGACAGCAGGATGGAGGGCTGGGAGAACACATCCCACCAGCCGGGAGGGAAAAAAAATCCTCCCGCCAGAAGGAAAAAATCCGGGTTTATTTGTACCCCGGACACCCACCCGGGCACGACCAGGACGCCGTGCCCGCCCCCCTCCCTCAGCAATTCCGAGGCTGGAACGCCGCGAGAGGTGTTTTAAAATAATTTCTGCTTTGACGGATCGCCGGATAACCCAACGATCGCTCATAATCAAAGGGAGGGAGATGCAAATGAAGCAGCAGCCGAGCCCGAGCCGTTTATTCCGCCGCGCGCCGGTGCCAAAAAGAATTAAAACAACATTAAACTCCCGGCAATAACGTTTAAGTCCTCGTTTCCAAGTGCCAAATTGCGCCACTCTGGATCATACAGATGTTCGTTAATTATGCTAATTTTTATTAAACTATTAAAACGAGGAGAGCACTGGCACAGCGAGGCAGAGCCCAGCGCAGGGCGAACTCTGCTCTGTCTGGAGACGCTCGTTTCCATCTCGCCGACGCCTCTCGCCGGCTTCGGGGAGGGGGAGAGGGGGAGGAGGGAGTCTGAGGATGGGGTTTTGCTGGAATCTACCTAATTACACGCTAATGGGGCCTCTGCGCTCGGTACCTGCCCGGGCTGTGCTGCAGGAGGGGGGAGGGAAGTAATTTAGCCGAGACTTCATGGAAGGGACTGGGAAGAAGCCGCTGGTCGGGAGGGGAATCGCTCCAGGGAGCAGGGAGAGGGGAGGGGGATCTCTGCCCCCTCCGCTGCTCTGGGTGCTGCCTGCGGGGGGGTGTTGGGGTGCCAGGAGCCCCTGGGAACCCCAGCTGGGCATCGGGCAGGAGACAGAGCACAGCCAGCGCTCTGCCCCAGCCCCAAACTGGGAATCCGGTGCCCTTCCCGTGCTGGCAAAGAACAGGGGACTGGGTTTGGGGGTCACCCCAACGCCACCCTCTGCACGGCCATGGGGGGCTCGCTGTGCCCCCGAAACGCTGGGATTTCTCCCAGGAAAGAAGAAACCCCTCCCCACCCTCCCAAAGCACTTCTCCAAGCGTCATTCCCGAAATCCCTGGTGCTGAACGGAGCCGGAGCAGACGCCGGCTGGGATCATCACCCTGGCTGGGATCATCACCCTGGCTGGGATCATCACCCTGACTGGGATCATCAGCCGCCATCAGGGCTTTTGGGGGGGGATTTGGGATCATCACCCACCATCAGGGCTTTTGGGGGGGGATTTGGGATCATCACCTGTCATCAGGGCTTTTGGAGGGGGGAGGTTGGTGCATGGGGCCGTAAAAAGCCTCGAGCTGCTCATTCCATTGGCAAGGGAGAGGGAAAAGGGGGAAAGGAAACAACTCCAGGGGACAGCCACGACCTGGATTTCGGTGGGAATGGCACTTCCTTGGCACATCCCCCAGCCTGGCGCACAGAGCAGTTAATTTGGGTGATGCCCACCCTTTTCTCCACATCTGCTATTTTGTAGGGTGGCTCCTTATAAAAATCAACAATTCCCACTTGTTTCCAGGGATTGGATTCCCAACCAGGGAGCTTCGGATACACAGCTGGGGCCGGGGGCTCCTTCCCCTTTTTCCATCTGCAGTGTCAGCTCTGGCATCGCCAGGGTGGGCACAGTGTCCCATCCCACCAGGATCCGAGTGTCACATCCCAACACAAGCCATGTGTCCCATCCCACCAGGATCTGAGTGTCCCATCCCAACACAATCCATGTGTCCCATCCCACCAGGATCCAAGTGTCCCATCCCAACACAATCCGAGTGTCCCATCCCAACACAATCCATGTGTCCCATCCCACTGGGAGCTCCACGTCCCATCCCAGGGGGAAGGAGCTGACACCCAGGAGGAGCTCAGGGCAGCAACACTCGGGGAGATGGAGGGGGAGGAAGGTGATGGGCCCTGGAGGGGGAAATCCAGGAAGAAACAACCACGAGAGAAATTTTGGCAAGGATAAGAGGCCACCTCCTGCTTGAGACCATTCCTCAGGCTTTCCAAGGAGGGACCAGCCCCAAAGGGGTTCAGGATTCCATTTCCCCTTAAAAACAACCTAACTTCTCCTTGAGAAAATTCCTCAGGCTTTCCACGGAGGGATCAGCCCCAAATGGGTTCAGGATTTACCCAATTAACCATTTCCCCTTAAAAAAACCCCAGACCCTCCATGAGACCATTCCTCAGGCTTTCCAGGGGGGAACCAGCCCCAAACGGGTTCAGGATTTACCCCATTAACCATTTCTCATCAAAACCAACCCAGATCCTCCTTGAGACCATTCCTTGGGCTTTGCAAGGAGGGACCAGCCCCAAAGGGGTTCAGGATTCCATTTCCCCTTAAAAACAACCCAGACCCTCCTTGAGACAATTCCTCGGGCTTTCCATGGAGGGATCAGCCCCAAATGAGTTCAGGATTCCATTTCCCCTTAAAAATCACTCAGCTCCTCTTTGAGACAATTCCTCAGGCTTTCCAAGGGGGGACCAGCCCCAAATGGGTTCAGGATTTACCCAGTTAACCAAAATAACCGACCAGCAGAGCCAGGCACCGCCACAGACCCCAAACCCACCCACCCCAGAGCACGACCCCGGCTCGGGGGCACCGCGCCAGCCGGGGACAGAGGGACAAACATCCCTCCGGACACCGGGAGGGGGCAGAGGAGAGGGGGACAATCAGCCCGGCGGCCCCGGGGCTCGGGAGCCCGCGTGGAACCGGCGCGTTCATCTTTTATTCCAGCCTTTATTCCAGCCGGCTCCCTCCCTGACCGCGGTGCCAACCCTCAGGCACCGCGAACGCGCGACTGGAAAACAATGTGACGGAAATGTTTAATCTGCTCAGCCCATCTGTGCCGCGTATTTCTCCAGATCTCCCCGAGAGAGGCGCCTTCCGAATCTCCACATTGCCTTTAATATTCTCCTAAATCACCTCCCCACCGCACTTCAAGGGCCATTGCTACAATATCACAGGTTCATCGAGAGTGCACGGCAGAAGGGGAGGGGGGGGGACGCGCAGGGAGGGAGGGCTGGAAGGTGCGGGCTGGGGGATTTTTTTATTTTAAAGTCTTTCCCGGGGCCGGTGTCCCTGTGCCCCCCCTCGGACAGGAGAGAGAGGAGATAAAATAAAATAACCAGGGGAGGAGACGGGGGGAGGGGGGAAAATCCAAGGGAAGTTGTCGTGGCGTCGCCGGTGATTAGAGGGGCTGTTTGGAAGCAAACAGGCTGGAATGGGGCGAAAATCATTCCCAAAGAATCGCTTTTATCGAGCTCCTTCCTCTCCTCCCTCCAGAGGGTTCTGGCCCGCTCCGAGCTCCACGTGGAAAATGGGTGTGGATGCTCAGATGCCCCGAAACAACATCAGCACAGGGTGGGCACAGCACTCCTGGGTGCCCCCAGCCTGGCACAGCCGAGATGCTCCAGCTCAGGTGCCTCCCCCCCCTCCCTGCCCCAGTTTCCTCATCCCACCAAAGCCAAGGGGGGAGAAAAGGAAAATGAGGGCAGATTTGTCAGCAGGGCCTGAGAGGAACAAGGGGCAATGGTTTTAAGAGGAAAAATGGGAGATTCAGACCAGACAGAAGGGATAAATTCTTCCCTGTGAGGGTGGAGAGGGGCTGGGATGGATTTCCCAGGGAAGCTGTGGCTGCCCCTGGATCCCTGGGAGTGTCCAAGGCCAGGTTGGACGGGGCTTGGAGCAACCTGGGCTGGTGGAAGGTGTCCCTGCCCGTGGCAGGGGGTGGCACTGGACGGGCTTTAAGGTCCCTTCCAACCCAAATGTGATTCTAGGATTGATTCCAGGATTGATTCCGGGATTCTGTCTCCACTGCCTCTGCACCCTCCCCGGGGTTCTGGGTGCTGTCACCCCACATCACCCCACAGCCCCCCACAGGGTCCAGGGGATGTGCTGGGTCCGGGGGTGCAGGGGGGATCCAGGGATGCAGGGATACGTAGGGTGCTGGGAGGATACCTGGGATCCAGGGATAAGCAGGATTCAGGGATGAGCGGGGTGCAGGGAGGGGGGTCTGGGGGTGCAGGGAGGGGTCTGGGGGTGCAGGGATACTTTAGGTGCTGGGAGGATGCCCGGGATCCAGGGATGAGCAGTGTCCAGGGATGCAGGGGGTGCAGGGAGGGGTCTGGGGGTGCAGGAGGGTCTGGGGGTGCAGGGAGGGGTCTGGGGGTGCAGGGAGAGGTCTGGGGGTGCAGGGAGAGGTCTGGGGGTGTAGGGAGGGGTCCGGGGGTGCAGGAGGGTCTGGGGGTGCCGGGGGGGTGCCCGGGGGTCCATGGCTGCGCGGGGCACAGGGCAGGCGGGGATGGGGGGGGCTGCTCGGCGGGCGGGCGGTCCCGCATCCCCCGCGTTGCCATGGCAGCCGCTCCCGGCTTCGCTTCCTGCATCCCCGGGGGCCGCGCAGCCGGATCCACCTGCTCCTCCCGACCCTCCGCGGGGTCATCGCCAGGTCGGCAGAATAAATGAACGCGAGCACTAATGATGTGTTCGCGGCTGTTTATGCTCTCCGTGTGTCAGGGGCACTCACATTTAGAGAGCTCATTATGGCTGCAATTAGGCTGCACCATCGCGAGATATTTAACTCCTTTTTCTTTTAAATTAGCATTTTAATAACGTTGCTTTGAGCAGGGGGAAACAAAATGACCATTTTTCACGGACAAACTTCCTAGCTGTAGGTGCAACTTTAATGGCGAAGTTGCAAGGGAGGTAAAAACCAGCTCGAGCCCGGTCCCTTCCCTGCCGTCCCTGCCCTCGCCGCCACCGGGAAAGGGGGGAGGAAAAAGAAAAAAACCCAGAAAAACAAAACCGGGAGCGATTTTTATCTGCTTTATCGCACACTCCATTTCCTAAATTTGTTCTGCAGCCAATTATTTTCGCCTCTGAAGTCCCGCACGCTCCCGCCGGGTGGAGACGAGCGGCCGCCGGAGTTAAAACTCCGCCTGTGACCTGGGAAGGGGGCTCGGGATAATCGCGTGTGCCGGGAACCAGCCGGCCCTGACCGCCCGGCAGAGGGGAGCGGGGATGCGCAGGGGAGCGGAGAGTGCCGATTCCCTGCTGCATTTTATCCAGAGAGCTAAAATAGCTTTACACGGTAACACACATCCCCTCCAAAGGTCACCCGATTATTTCCCCAAACCCTTGGGATGGGTTTGGGGCACTGGGGGAGGCAGAGGGAACGAGGGGGATAAACCCTGGGATGGGGAGAAGGTGACGGATCCACAACTTCACCGGGAATTTGCAAAAACGCCCCGTTTTCTTCCTGCATTCCCCACCCAGTGCAAAACCCCGAGCCCAGCCAGCCCCAAACTGCTGCCCCAAACTGCTGCTTCCCTCCTTCCTTGGGATTCAGGCTCCTGATTAATGGGTGACCTCAAACCACCCGTCTTTCCCCCGGGATTGATGGGAGGGATGTGGGGAAAGGATGAGGGACCCCCGGGGGTGAGAGAAGCACCTGAACCGGGACAGGGGGGCACTGGGAGCAGGGTCCCCTCTCTGCCCCGGCACAGGGGGGGACTGGGAGCAGGGTCCCCTCTGCCCTGGGATGGGATCACTGGGAGCAGGGTCCTTCTCTTCCCTGGGATGGGGTCACTGGGAGCAGGGTCCCCTCTGCCCTGGGATGGGGTCACTGGGAGTGGGTGTCCCCCTCTTCCCTTGGACAGGGGGTCACAGGGAGCAATGTCCCCCTCTTCCCTCGGACAAGGAGTCCCAGGGCCCACGTTCCAAACCCCAATCCCACCCCTTTCTCTGCCACCTGGCATCCCCCCAACCACCCCATCCCAGGATAAGGAGCCAGACCCAGGACCCCCGGATCCCTCACACACTCAAGGGTCCCAAATCCGTGGAGAACCACACAAGGAAAGGGCAGGAGAGGAGGGAACAAGGCTCGGCCCTGGCGAAAACGATGCTCCGAGTGCTCCCCGCCTCATCCCTCTGCTGCACTTCCATAAATCCAAGGCCGGGAGCGGCGGCTGGAAGTGGGTGATCGCTACCCCAGGACATATCGAGACGCATCTCGTGTTATTTTAATTAAATCCTGCATTATGGTTTGTGACAACTCCGGCGCGAATGAATCCCGAATTAAAGTCTTACTTAGGCATTCCATGACTCCCCCCCTCCTCTGCTTCCCCCTCTCCGTGGTACAGAAGAGAGAGGCCATAAAATCAAGATGTTGGTTCATTTACAGATGGAGCAGCTTGGAAAAGGGGATTTAAAAAAGAAAAAAAGAAAGGAAAGGAGGGAAGGGAGGGCGGAGGGAAGAGAGGATGGAGGGAAGGGAGGATGGAGGGAAGGGAAGGGAGGATGGAAGGAAGGGAAGATGGAGGGAGGGGAGGATGGAGAGAAGGGAGAACAGAGGGAAGGAAGGATGGAGGGAAGGGAGGATGGAGAGAAGGCAGGACAGAGGGAAGGGAGGATGGAGGGAAGAGAGGATGGAGGGGAGGGAGGATGGAGGGAAAGGAGGATGGAGAGAAGGGAGGATGGAAGGGAGAACAGAGGGAAGGGAGGATGGAGAGAAGGGAGGATGAAGGGGGATGATGGAGGGAAGGGAGGACAGAAGGAAGGGAGAATGGAGGGGAGGATGGAGAGAAGGAAGGAGGGAGGGAAGGGAGGACAGAAGGAAGAGAGGACGGAGGGAAGGGAGGATGGAGAGAAGGGAGGATGGAGGGAAGGGAGGACGGAGCAGAGCGAGCACAGAACGCCGGCGGGTGTGAGGTCCTGAGTGGGGTGGGACGTGAACCTGCCCCCAAACCAGGCTCCTCCGAGCTCCCCCACCCCAAACCAGGCTCCTCCGAGCTCCCCCACCCCAGACCAGGCTCCTCCAAGCTCCCCCACCCCCGGATTTCAGTGTTGCCAGGATTATAATTCCTGCTCTCACTTTTAACCCTCGACCTGTGACCTCAAAGAGGGCGAAACGCCGGGAATTGGGGACTTCTGGGGGCACGGAGGGACTTCTGGCCAAGGCAAACTCGATTTCATTCCCGAGCCCGGGAGTTCCGACCCCGGGAGTTTGAATCCCATCCCTCTCTTAACTCGTCCCTGATGGAAACGAGCCGGCTACGTGACATTTTGCAACAGAACCCGCTGGAAATGTTACCACATCAATTGGTTTAAATGTTACCGGCGCCTCCTGGCCCCCGAGATGGTTTTATAATTAGCTCCGTCTCTCTCTAATGAACAAAGATTCCCACTCTCTGCTGGCATCTCACAGCAGCAAAGGAAACAAAGGTGCCCTGAGCTCCACGGGCTCCCACCTGGCAGGGCTGGAGGTGCCACTCTCACCCCCTGGCACATTTGAACCCCCCCGGGCTGTTCTGCCCACGTGGAATCGGGATTTTATCCTCAAGGCTCCTCCTTTTCCTCTCCCACTTCCCAAATCTGAACAACCTGCATCCAGGCGTGGATGGATAGAACAGAGAGATAATATTATTTATAATATTGTATGTCATATAATCATATAATCATATAATCATATAATATATAATATATAATATATAATATAATATATAATATAATATATAATATAATCATGAATATCCCGAGTTGGAGGGGACCCACAAGGATCACCAAAGTCCAACTCAATAATATTACGCTCATAATGTTATAGTCAATAATATTATATAGCTAAAAATATATATATTACATATAAATATATGTAAATATATATTATATATATATTATAATAATATAATATATAATATAGTATATAATCATGAATATCCCGAGTTGGAGGGGACCCACAAGGATCACCAAAGTCCAACTCAATAATATTATACTCATAATTTTATAGTCAATAATATTCCATAGCTAAAAATATATTATATATTATATATAAATATATATAATATAAATAACATATATATATTATAATCATGTAATATATAATATAGTATATAATCATGAATATCCTGAGTTGGAGGGGACCCACAAGGATCACCAAAGTCCAACTCAATAATATTACACTCATAATGTTATAGTCAATAATATTATATAGCTAAAATATATTATATATATTATATATAAATATATATAATATATAAATATATTATAATAATGTAATGTATAATATAATATATAATATATAATATAATGTATTATATAATTATGAATATCCCGAGTTGGAGGGGACCCACAAGGATCACCAAAGTCCAACTCAATAATATTATACTCATAATGTTATAGTCAATAATATTCCATAGCTAAAAATATAAGATATTGCCTATATAATTACACATTATATCTATATCTATATAATATCTATATAATATGTAGGTCCATAAAACAACCTGGGAAAGCTGCAATCAGGAAGGGAAGGGTTTAAGGACGAGGCTTCACTTGAACACCTCCCATCATCACGACTTCCAAACGAAATTCCCACTCCCATTTCCAAAACAAACTGGGAAACTGTCAGGCATTTGCCACACCGGAGGAAAAAAACCCTCTCTATTTATTCACTTATATATTTATTTACTTATTGATCTGCTTCCTTATACAAAGTCCTTTCCTCACCCACCCCGAGATTGATTTATTTCTCTCTCTGCCTCTCCCATTATTTATCCCTTTGCCTCTGTATTTATTCACCTATTTACCTCCCCGCTTAGCTCAACGTTTATTTATTTACCCCCACGTGTATTTACCTATTTATTCACTCTTATTTATTTGGTTTTGCCACCCAAGGGCACCGCAGCAAATGTCACACCCCCCCCAAAAAAAGACCCCATCGAGGGGTTTGTCCTTAAATCTCTGTCAAATCAAAGGCAGGAGCCGAGTCTGGAGGAGCTGCCGCTCGTTCCGGAGCCTTTGGAAAATGGCAGGATTGTCACACTCAGAGACACAAATTTCCCCCGTTAATATATTCGAATGGAAACCTCTGAATCCAATCCTACACGGGCATATCTAATAAATTCACAATATTTCAGCCTCAACAGCCTCCGACGGTTCGTTTTAAAGATTTATGGGGTAAAAAATTACTGGGTGATGAATATAGTTTATTCTGGGCAGTATTGGAGGGGAGAAGGAATTAAACTACTGTCTTTAACACGGAATTTATTATTACCTCTGTCAAAGCCCACGTCCTTAACAGCATTTATTATACATTTCAGGGCAAAATAAATGCTCTGAGTGTTTCCTCAAACCTGAGATTCCCCCGTGGAACAACGTGCCAGCCCGGAGGGAGCTCGTGGGCTTGGGGGGAAAGGTCTCAGCAACTTCCAGAGAGCACCAGGGATGGGTTTGGGATACCAGGAGCACGGGAAAGGGGCTCCCTGTGCCCTCGGGGACCAGGATTGTCCATGGCCAAAGTGGGGGGAAAGCAGCGGGGTCGGGGAAAAAATTTGGGATGTGGCATCAGGGGTTTGCAGGTGAGTCCCTGTGGATGAGACAAAATTTGGGATGAAGCATCAGGGACATGCAGGTGAGTCCCTGTGGATGAGGCAAAATTTGAGATGAAGCATCAGGGACATGCAGGTGAGTCCCTGTGGAGCGGGAAAAATTTGGGATGAAGCATCAGGGACATGGGGGTGAGTGTCTATAAAATTTGGGATGCGGTAGGGCAGACACACGGGTGAGTCCCTGTGGAAGGGGCACAATTTGGGACATGGGGGGGAGTCCCTGTAAAATTTGGGATGCAGCCTGAAGGGCACGTGGGTGAGTCCCTGTGGAAGGGGCACGATTTGGGAATGGCATCAAGGACAGGGGGGTGAGTCCCTCTAAAATTTGGGACACAGCCTGAAGGGCACATGGGTGAGTCCCTGAGGATGGGGCACAATTTGGGGCATGGAGGTGAGTCCCTGTAAAATTTGGGATGCAGTTCAGCAACACAGGAGTGAGTCCATAGGGAAGGGGCATAATTTGGGAGCAGCATCAAGGATAGGGGGATGAATTCCTATAAAATTTGGGACACAGCCTGAAGGACACATGGATGAATCCCTGCGGATGGGGCACAATTTGGGACGTGTGGGTGAGTCCCTATAAAATTTGGGATGCAGTATCAGAGACACAGGGGTGAGTCCCTGTGGAAGGGGCACGATCTGGGAGCAGCATCAAGGATGGGGGATGAGTCCCTATAAAATTTAGGACACAGCATGAAGGACACATGAGTGAGTCCCTATAAAATTTGGGCACATCCTGGGAGCAGCATCAAGGACAGGGGGATGAGTCCCTCTAAAATTTGGGGCACAGCCCGAAGGACACATGGATGAACCCCTGTAGATGGGGCACAATTTGGGGCATGGGGGTGAGTCCCTCTAAAATCTGGGACACAGCCTGAAGGGCACGTGCCCCCCCCCGTGGAAGGGGCAGGATTTGGGAGCAGCCTCGGGGCTCCGGGCACCGCCGCCCCCCTTCCCCTGTGCTCGGCCACCCTTTTGTCCTCGGCACTCCGGGTGTCCCCTCATTTATCCAAATTACCTGGGAGGAATGAGGCTGCCAGGGGCCGGTTCTGGACGATTGGCTCCCGCCGGGGGGGCCGGGGGGGGACGGATGGCCCTCGCTTGAATTTGACCGGTGGGTGACCGTTGCCTTCCCGCTGACCCCGCCGCCCCATCCCGGCCCTCTCGAGCTTTCCCGCGGGGATTATTAACGGGAGCCGAGCGCTGCCGAGCCCGGGGGGGGGGGGGGTCATCTTCAAGCCCCCCCCGCCCGCGGTGCTGAGCCCCGGCCAAACTCATCACACATCACGTTCATCACCCACGACGTTCAACACATGGGGGGGGGGGGCCTCTCCCCGCGAGCCAGACGGCCCCAAATCCAGGGAAAATGCCACTAGATGTCAGCACACGCCTTTGGCTCGGGGTCCGGGATACGGGAATACGCCCCCCCTCCCCTCCTCCCTTCCTCCCTCCCTCCCCCCCCTCCCGCTTCCCTCCCCTGCTTTCATTGGAAGCAATTGAGGGAATTAACTTATCCGGTTTTATGGCCGGCTTGTCACATCCAACTAAGCCCACTTAAAATAGGAAGTCTCGCTGCATTCAAATAATTATCATAACGTACAAATCACTCAGCCGGGGGACGAGGGATCGGGGCCGGGGACAGGGATGAGGTGCCGGGGTTTTTGCTGGGATTAGCACAGAATTCCAGGCTGGTTTGGGTCGGAAGGGACCTCAGAGATCACCTTGTCACAACGCCCTGCCATGGGCAGGGACACCTTCCACCAGACCTGGCTGATCCAAGCCCTGTCCAACCCGGCCTTGGACACTTCCAGGGATGGGGAATCGCTCTTTTCCCTCCCCAAATTCATTCCCTGTGTTTTAGCCCACCCACGGGGGCGTTTTGGGGTGATGAGGTGAGACACAGGCTGTAAAGCTGTCATCCCCTGTCCCTGTTATCCCTGCAGCACCTGCCCAAATCCTGGTGATCTTGGGATTCAACAAGGAGCCTCCTCCCAGATCTGGGGGGGCAGAGAGGAAAACCCCTGGGAGCAGCATTCCCTGCACTCCCAGTTGAAGGTAACCCCCTGTCCCCCACTATTCCTGCAGCACCAGGGCCTGATGAAACGCTGGTGATCCTGGGATGCAACAAGGAGCCTCCTCCCAGATCTGGGGGGGCAGAGAGGAAAACCCCTGGGAGCGGCATTCCCTGCGCTCCCGGTGCCGGCCCAGCCGAAGGGTGACTCCCAGAGGGGTGACACAGAGGGGCACTGCCCTCGCCCCCCCTCCCTGGAGGTGTTCACAAACCACTCAGTGCCCTGCTCTGCTTGACCGGGGGGTGACGGGTCACAAAGATCTCGGAGCTCTTCTCCAACCTCGACGACTCCACAAATCTCCGACCGTTCCTTCCCCCCAGCTCCCGATGTCCACTCGGCCCCAAAACACTTTTTCTCCCCCCCCCTTCTGCTGCTGGAAATGTCAGGCAGGGCCGGAGCAGCAGCCGGCGAGTGCCCCTCTCGCACCAGATGGGTTTTTATACGAGCCACTATTTCATGTTCAGACAGAGCGGCCGCGCCGGCTTCGCCTCCGCCAGATTAACTCGGCGAAATTAATTGGGACAAGATTGAAAAGGAAATTAAAATGCAGCTGAGTGAACAGGCTTTTCAAACACCTTTCCCCCTCCCCACCCTCGCCACCACTTCCCATGGCTGCTTCTCTGCCTTTTTTCCTCCCACCCCACCCTGGAGCCGCCTCCTGGAGCCGCATCCGGAGTAATTTACGGGGGAAAAGCTCCCAGGACCCATCGGTTCCGTGTGAGGGAGCCGGCACAAGAGTTGCAATCTGGAGCCACTGAAGAGAGCGAGAACCCTGCCGCGACTCCAAGCTGTGTCCCCGAGCTGGCACGGGGTGGGACACACACACACAGACAGACAGACAGACAGACACACATACACACGGACACACAGACACAGACACACAGACACACACACGGACACACACAGACACACACAGAGACACAGACACACACATACACAGACACACAGAGACACACAGACACACAGACACACACAGAGACACAGACACACGGACACACACAGACACACACACACAGACACATACACACGGACACACAGACACACAGAGTCACACAGACACATACACACACACAGACACACACACACAGACAGATAGAAAGACACATACACACACACAGACACACAGACAGACAGACAGACAGACACACACACACACAGACACAGACACACAGAGACACAGAGACACACAGACACACACAGACACACAGACACACAGAGTCACACAGACACACACACACACACAGACACACACACACAGACAGATAGAAAGACACATACACACACACAGACACACAGACAGACAGACAGACACACACACACAGACACAGACACACAGAGACACAGAGACACACAGACACACACAGACACACAGAGACAGACAGACACACACACACACAGACACACAGACACACAATCACCCTGGGGATGGACGCGGGTCACTCGTGGTGTCACCCCGTGGATAAATGAGGAGATGGGCTGGAGGTGTGGGTTCAGTGGGGGGTGGGTTCAGTGCCCAGGGCTGTGGGTTCAGTGCCCAGGGGGGACAGCAAGTCACTAAATGCTGCCCTAAAAGCTCCCTGGGATCCACAGATGGGGAATTCTCAGCCTGCCAGGAAGGGCTGCTGAAGCCCAGGCTCCCAGAGGCTCCCAGGGACGCAGCTGCCTCCTGGCAGGGAGGTGGCAGAGCCGGCCCCAAACGCTCCTCGGAGCTAAAAATGTCTGTCCAGGGTGGTTGGGAAGCTCCAGGGAGGCGGAGGGGCAGTGGGGGAGCAGCTTGTGGGGTGCAAAGGGCATAAAAACACCAAATAAACGCAGCCCCCCGAGTTTGTCGCTCCTCCCGTGCCGGATCAGGGCGCAAAGGGCATTGGGAAACACCTGTAAAATGGGACCCTAAAGTTCACTGCTCTTCCCATGCCATACTGGGGTTCAAACATGCTGCAAAACATCACAAACAAAGCACAGCCCCCCCAAATCCATCCCTGTTCCTGCCTCATGTCAGGTTGTAAAGCTTGTGGAAAAACATCACCCATAAAACACCAACTCCCAAGTTCATCCCTGTTCCTGTGCCGGACTGGGGTGCCAAGGACATTGTAAAACACCTGTGAAACGTGACCCTGAAGTTCACTGCTCTTCCTATGCCATATTGGGGTTCAAACACGTTGCAAAACCCCGTGAGCAAAGCACAGTCCCCTCAAACCCACCCCTGTCCCTGTGCCGGGTCAGGGCGCGAAGGGCATCGCAAAACATCCCCCATAAAACACAACCCCCGAGTTCATCCCTGCCAGGTCAGGGCCAGCATGGACCAGCAGGGACCAGCTGGGAACTGGGACAGAGCCCTGCAGGGACACACAGGGCAGCAGAGGGGTCACAGGCCCCTCTTGCCCCCCCTAAACTCGTTAATACAACCCCTTAATTTATTCAGCCCGAAGGGAGCCCCGGTCACACCCGGCTGAGCAACTCAATTACCCCTGGAATACCTGAGCAACAGCACGGCCTGACTCCATTCCTGGGCGGAAAAAACAGCTAAAAATAAAACAATCTGGCTCTGGGGCATTCGAAATGTCTCGTGGGGTGGGGTGTGGGGTGCAGGGAGGGGGGAGTGGGATGCCGGGGTCCGGTTCCTTCCTCCCCCCGCTAATTTAACTCTGCCTCAAACCTCAGTTTTGATCGATTTTGTCACGTTTTGACCTCGAAGTGCTGGGGTGTCCTACCTTGCTGAGGATGTAGATGAGGTCCCCCCGGTGGAAGGAGAGCTCGTCGGGGTGGTCCCCCCTGCAATCCCAAAGGCCGTGGTAATAATTGGAGTAATCTCGTTTGGGATCTCCTGGGGGTAAAAAAAACAAAACCAGGGGGTCAGGGAATGACATTTGGGGTTGTGGGGTGTCGGGGGAGAAGGGGTGGTGTTTGTTTAGGAAAGGAAGGAAGATTAATTTGGCATTTTAATTAAAAGGTGGAAGACAAAGAGGTATCGCACGAGAGAAAGGGGCTGATCAATAAATAAACACAACATTTCTCAATAAACAGATTGATAAATGTTTCAAAGGCCCTAAATCAAACCACAACAGGAAGCAAAGATGCTCTCCACCCCTGTTCCCAGGAGAGGAGGTCCCAAACCTTGGGAATGATACACCCTGATGGCTCAGGTGTCCCTCTTCCCATCGGGCTGGGAGCTTGGGAAGGCAGAAGGCCTGTGGAAAGGGAAGGGAATGTGATCCAGCAACTTTATTTTCCCTTTTTTTTTTTTTCTTTTTTATTGTAGAGAGGCAAATGTGTGCTGAAAGCCAAAGGGTTTGGGCTGATGGGGCTGTGGGAAGCGGTGCCAAGGCTGGGGGGATTAAATCTGGAGTTTCTGGAAAAGTCCACGGCGGCGTTTCCAGAACGAAACATCTCCACCTTTGCCATCTCAGAATGGCACTTCCCGCCCCAAAAATGAAACATCTCCATCTCTGCCATCTCAGAAGGGCACTTCCCACCCCAAAAACCGGCTCAGAGACCAGAGGCACCATGGAAGGGGTGGGGCAGGAATCATCCCACCCTGGGATGGACCCAGAGGAGCCCGTGCCGAGCTCTTCCACGGCGGCAGGAGGTGGGGACTCATCCCAGCACAAAAACAACCCCAAACCCCCTCAGGTTCCCAGTTTTCAAGGCCACAACTGTTAAAAGATGCTCCTGGAGCAAAGGCTCCAGGCAGGAGAGTGCCCTGATGGCACAGCACCGAGGCTGGGGGCGAATCCAGATGTCACGACATGGACACATCCGTGATGTGACCCCCATGGATAATTAAAGCCGGTAAAACCAGGGTTTTAGGGAGGGGGGATTGGAGCACGGGGGCTGTTCCAGCGGGCTGTGCTGCTCTGAACCAAGCCCAGAAAGCATAAATAGAAAATATTGAGCACATGTTGGAGGGAAATGTTGCTAATGTGGTCTCGGGGACGGAGCGATAAGGGTGCAGCTGGAATGCTGTGCCCAGATTGGATCACCTAAATATGAAAAAGGACATTACAGAGATGGGTAATGGCACGGCAGGGAGCAGCTGGAATGACTCAGGGACTTGGGGAACTTAAATAGAAAGGCTGGGCAGGAAAAAAAAAGTAGGTCTGCATCCTTTGGAAAGTATTAAAGGGGGAGAACGCAGTGGCGAGGAAAAGATTGGGAAGGGAATAGAAGGAGTAGGAGCTACTGAGTTATTTAAGCTGGTGGTGAGGGCAGGAATCAGGGGTTATGAGCTGGAAGCAGAGGAAATATTGGGGAGCTGAGCAGGAGGATGAGGCCAGTGCAGCTCTGGGAAGAGCCAGAAAATTGTGTAATTAACACAAAAGGTCGTTAAGGGAGGGTGTGAGGACAATGTCATGCAGCAGAGAATAATCCGGGATGGGGGGACGGCCTTGGCATCCCCCTGTGAGACAGGGATGGGGAAAGGCTTGAAATATAGCAGGAATATCCAAGTGTTCTGTGGAACATCATAATTGACTTGCTGGCAAAGAGATTTAAACACAGTGGTAGAAAACACAAAGCGAAACAGAAAATAGAAAATAGAAAATCCGTCTTCCTCCAGGATGTTTCCAGAGCCACAAGTGCCCCTGGAGATCCCCTGGGATGAGGACCCGAGGATGCTGCTGGGAAGTTGGAGTCCCAGTTTCCCCTCATTCCCCAGGAATTAGGAGATGCTTCCTCATCCCACAGCTGCTCTTTCCTGCTCACCAGAGGAACGGGAGGACCTCGGAGCCACCGTGCCACCCCAGCCAGGAGGAAGGGGAAGCATCAGCCTGGATGTGACACCCCGTGACTGCGAAGGGAGACAGTTTTCCAGCCCACAGGAAGAAGGTTCGTGCCCCCAGAAGTGTTTTTCCAACCGTGTCAGCTGCTGGCAGGGAAGATCCCACCCCTCCCTCCGACCCTGCCTTCCAAAGGTCAGGATTTGTTGTGCCAGAGGAGGAAGATGCTCCCGAGGAGAGCGTGGCACCTCCTTCCCAGCACCAGCTTCCAAACCCACAGGGATGGTTGTGCCAGCGACCAGGGATATTGTGTTAAAATAAAGTAACA
The DNA here is from genome assembly GCF_003945595.2 of Pipra filicauda. NCBI lineage: Eukaryota > Metazoa > Chordata > Aves > Passeriformes > Pipridae > Pipra > Pipra filicauda. Next base: position 76,853 of record NW_024104932.1, read on the forward strand.
TTAGAATTCATTAAGATTATGAGTGTTTGGGAAAAGGGATCCCATTTTAACACTCCAAGGCCGGGCGAGGGAGAGTTTCCCTCTGCAGCTCCCTCGGGGGATGGTGGATGTCCGTGATCCTCCTGACCCAGCTCCAGGCTGGGCGGGATGTGGGATCCACACAAGCCATCCCGGGACTCCTGCATTGACTCTGCTCCCTTTTTACGGACAAAAGGTTCTGTTTAAAAAAGCCCCAGACAGTTAATCCGTGATTTCCCTGCGCTGATTCATCCTGATGGAAGCGGAGCCGCTCCCCCTGCACGGCCTGGGGGGGTCACGAAGGAAACCAGCCACATGTGACAAGTGCTCCCTTCCCCTCTGCACCCCGGGACGAGGCTGTGGGAGAGGCAGGATCCAGCCCAGTGCCTTCCCCTTGGGCTTCTTGCTTCTCCCGTTGATGCTGAACCCTCCTGACAAAGTGGCTGCAGCTCCGGGGTGTCACTGCTGGGTGTGACAGGGAGGGGACAAGGGCTGGGACAGGGGATGGGGCTGGGACAGGGGACAGGGGCTGTGACAGGGACAGGGGCTGTGACAGGGACAGGGACTGTGACAGGGAACAGCCTGGCAGGCGGTTTTGTTTTCCAGAGGAAGGAATTTTTGCTCTGTGCCACAGCCCCGAGCGGAGCAAACGGGACTCGCGGCAGGAGCAGCCCCCGGCTCTCAGCTGGACTGTGGGGCTGCTCCGGAATCGTGGCATCCTTGTGGCTCTTTAGAAAAGAGAAACAATGGTTCTCCACGAGCCAAACGCCGCGTGATTCAATCAGGAACTCGCCGCTTCCCTCCCTCCCCGAGCACATCCCCCTGCTCCAGGATCCGGCGGCTCCTGGTCCAGTTGGACGGGAGCACAGCTGGATTTCCGAGGCAAAAGGCACGAGGGGGGTTGGGGCTCCCGGGGCTGCCGTAACCTTTCCCTCTTGAAACCTTTCCCCCTTCTTGAAAGGCAGCCCGGTTTTCCAGAGGCAGGAGTCTAATGCGTTGTGGAGTGTGAAAACAGCGCCAGGGCTCGGAGCGATCCTGACACCGCCAGTAACAAACCAGTTCGAACCATTAACGGCAATTAGAGCCGGCGGCAGACGCTAATGAGGTTGAGCAGGGTGTTAAAGGGCCGTGACAGGCGAGAGGCAAAATCCTCAGGAATCCCCGGGGTGAGGGATCAGCGGCTCCGGAGGTGCCGGGCTGTCACAGAGCCGTGCTCTGATCCCACATCCAGCTGGGAAAGCCCCGGGAGCTGCTCTCCCGCCGCCGGGGCCTTTGGGGGTTTAAATAACAGGGAGGGTGAGAGAGGGAAAGGAAAACGTGTTTGTGCAGATTTCCCATCCCCTCTGCTTTCCTCACACATCCATTCCCATCCCCTGCTGCCGCCCTTATCCCACTCCACGGGGTAAGGACACGGGGCATCTCCGTGGATAAATGTTCAGCCCCACTTTAGGAGCACCACGGAGTTTAGAAAGTTTGGAATGAGAAGTTTTCCCAAGCTCTGGGTGCTGGTACCAAATGCTCCAGTGGTCAAATAATTCATCGTGCCAGAGGGTGAGGAAAAGCTTCCCAAAATCCCTAGGAGAGGGGAAACACTGAGTTGCTCCAGTCTCTGGAAGCAGCTGGGGCTCAGCCCTGTCTGTGCTTCCAAGATTTCCACAGGAACAGGCCCGAGCAGTCTCCTGGGCTGGGGACAACTGCCCAAGGATCATCCAAGGGTGAAATGATGTCAGCTAAAGGGAATTATGGGATCAGGCTTTCCAGAAACACCGGGAAATCAGGAATGAGGGCTCTTGGATCGCTGGGAGGGGAAAACCAGCCCAGCAACTCTCGGGGTGCTGGTGAATCCAAGAGAGCACAGGAGTGGAGCTGCTTCATCCACCCACCATCCCACGGCGAATCCCTCCGATCCCTGTCACCCCACAGCGGGATGCAGAGCGTCACCGGGGTGAGCCCAAGGTGCACACAGCGTGGGGAGCTCTCCCAGGGCAGGCTGGGGGGGAGGATGTGTTTTCCAGGCAGCAGGAAGCCCCTGGCCAGCCCAGCCCCGGCTGCTCGGACACAAGAGCCGCTTTCCTGTGCCGGGGCGGGAAGTCCATGGAAAATCCAGGAAAACCGGGCAGGTGGGAGCGGGGAGGAAACAGCCCTTCCGCTCCCATCCCACGGAGCAGGTCCTCAAGGAAAAGGCAGGGGTGGGGCTCCGGCCAGCTCGGCGGGATCTCGGTTCCTTCCGGCTTCCCGCGCCGGGATCCCTCCCTGCGGCAGCTTCCTCTGGGCACGGACTGCTTCCTGCCCCTGCTCCGGGTTCTTTCTGCCTCTCCCCAGCCCCTTGGGATGCTCCTGCTCCACATCCAGGAGGGGATGAGGGAGAGGGATGGGAGTGACTCCATGGGGATGCTCCTGCTCCACATCCAGGATGGGATGAGGGAGAGGGATGGGAGTGACTCCAAGGGGATGCTCCTGCTCCACATCCAGGATGGGATGAGGGAGAGGGATGGGAGTGACTCCAAGGGGATGCTCCAGCATGCCCATAACACCGGGAAGGAGCAGGGGCAGGTGTTGGGGCTCCTCCACCCGGAGCTCCCCAAGGCCACCCCCCACGGGGTGTTCATCCCAAAAGAGGGACAGGACACCCCATGGGGTGTTCATCCCAAAAGAGGGACAGGACACCCCATGGGGTGTTCATCCCAAAAGAGGGACAGGACACCCCACGGGATGTTCATCCCAAAAGAAGCACAGGACACCCCACGGGGTGTTTATCCAGAGCATGGAGAAGGTGGGAAGAGCTGCCCAAGCCTGAATTCCCCCAGCTGAAGGGTTCCATCACTCTGCTCCCGGGGATCCTGCACCCACCCTCCAGCACCACCCACCCCCCAGGATGCTCCTGATCAGCCCCCACAGCCCTGAGCTGGGGTTCCTTTGGGTTTCCCAGAGCAGGGGGGGCTCTTACCCTTCCTCTCTCCGCTCCCACCGTCCTCGCTGTCCTGCGGGAAGGGCGGATCCAGCTCCTCATCTGCGGGGAGGAAGAGCAGAGAAATCAGGGAAGGGCTGTGAGTGCCACAACCACCCCAAACCCCCGGGCAGGCCGAGTGCTTCCAAGAGAACCCGACTGCCAGGATAATAAATTCCCGGCCTAATTGCGGAGAGGGGAAGGGAGGAAGTCACAGATAATATTTTAAAACGTGTTGCACGAAAAAAAAATATGAATTGTTGTTAAGGCTGGTAAAGACAAATCACCTCTCGGGGCCCCATAAATTCAGGCAGCACTTTGCTGGGTGTCCTGGAGGAAGAGACGTTTCCTGTGCTGGACTCACAGCCCAGGGGAAAACGGGACTCCCAGGAGGAATTCCAGGACAGAAACGTGAGGAAGGAGCTGGGATGGAAGGAGGAATTGAGGAGGAAGAGGAGTCAGGCAGAGGAGGGGGGGGAAAGGGATGCAAGAAATGATGCCATGGAAGAGGTCAAGGAATTCCAGTCGTGGGGAAGGCCTGGAAAAATGGGTGCAGGCTGGCAGGAGCTGCACAGGAATGAGTTTATTATATAAAATAATATAAATGAGTTTATTATATAAAATAATATAAATAACAATAATATTATAATAATAATATAATAAATAATAAATAACAATAATATAAATAACACAAAATAATAGAAATACTATTAAATAATATAAATAATATAAATAATATAAATTAATATAAACAATACAAAATAACATAAATATTAAATAATATAAATAATAAAAATAATATAAGTAATATAAAATAATAGAAATAATATTAAATAACATAAATATAAAATAATGTAAAAGTACAAAATAATATAATATTAAATAATATAAATAATAGAAAATAAAATTAATAGAAAATAATATAAATAATAGAATAGAATATAATATTTAATAATATAAATAATATTTAAAAATTAATAGAAAATAATATAAATTATATTAAAAATTAATAGAAAATAATATAAATAATAGAAAATAATAAAAATATTATTAAATATTATAAAATTATAAATAAAATTAATATAAAATTGTATAAATACAAAATAATATAAATAATATTAAATAATATTAAATAATAAAATTAATATAAATCAATAAAATTAATATAAAAATTATATAAATAATATAAAATAACATAAATAAACCAAACTCCCAAGGTTTCCCAAAAGCCAACGCCCACAGAAATTGCTCCCCCGCTCCTCTTGGGGAGGGAGGGGCAGCCCTGGCACGGCCGAGCCCGGGGCAGAGGAGCCCCTGGCACAGCCCAGGGGACTCGGCTTTGCCGTCCCCTCCCGGCAGGGCCGGCAGGAATCGCTCCTGGAGGCCGGAGCCGATCCCGGCGCTCCCGGGAAGCGCCTCCCGGCCGGAGCCGATCGATGCAAACCAGGTCAGGGCTCGGCCGCCCCTCGCAAATCACATCCCGAGCCGGGAGGGTCCCAGCGCCCGCTCCCCCTCCCGACGGGAAGCGGCACCAAAAATCTTTCCTAAATAAATCAGCCTTTATTGTAAAACTCGGCCCCCGACGAGACAGAACCTCGTTAGCATCGATTTTGAGATAAATTATTGAAAGTGGCTCTTGCCTGCTCTTTGCATTTGTAGAGGAGAAGGGGAGCACAGCCCTGACAGCCCTGGGCTCCCAGCATCGTTCCCGTGTCCCAAATCCTCCTGCCAGGATTCCTTCAGCCCTTAACTCGGTGGCATAACCCCAAATTCCATCTTGGCACGGAAACCAGGCTCCTGTGCCAGGAAAACCCCCCAAAACTGGGGCAGCACCACCCGCCCCGCTGCCGTGGGTGACGCTTCCCCAGGGACATCCTCACATCCCTGCCTGCATCCTGCCGGCTCTGCTTCCATCCCTGAGCCAGGCTGGCCTCGGGAAACCTCTTCCCAGAGCCCTTCTCCCACCTCCTGGCACGCACACGGGATCCCTGGGACACACGGGATCCCTGGGACACACGGGATCCTCGGGACACACGGGATCCTCGGGACACACGGGATCCTTGGGACACACGGGATCCCTGGGACACACGGGATCCTCGGGACACACGGGATCCTCGGGACACACGGGATCCTTGGGAAGGATCACACATGTGGCACAGAGCAGGGTTGTGGGAACCCTGGCACTGCCAGCTCCTGCCCGGACACGGAGCTGGGCAGCCACGGGAGCCACAGGGATCCTGGGGAGATTTATCCACCCTGCTCCCTTCCCGTTCTCTGGGAGCTCCCTCCCGGGATGGGCTCCCTTGCTGGAGCAGCTCACGGGTGAGCTCAGGCTGGGGGGGTCCCACCATCCTCACTCCCCAGGAACCAGGCAGGGATTGGGAAGATTTTTCCAAGCAGCCCTTTCTCCCTCTCCCACCTTGGGCCATTCTTCCCCGTATTTTATGGAATGGGGGGTGTTCCACCAGGAGTCCAAGGCAGGGCCCCCCTCCCTGTGTCCATCACCCATCCAAGGCTTGGACAAGGAGCTCATTCCTTGTGCCCCAGCTTCCCTTTCCTTCCCTGCTGATCCCTCACTCTGTGCCTCTTCCCAAAGGTGCTCGGAGGGGATCCCAGGTGATTCCCACAGAGTGGGACAGACACCTGGGATGGCACCACCAGGCTCATCCCTGCCTGCTCCACCCCCTGTCCCACTCCACGCCAGCCCCAGGCACATTCCCAGGCACATTCCTGGTGGATTCTGAGCTGGGAAATCCAGGAATGGGATCCATCCCTCACCCCTCCCAAGCCCTGCTGCATCCAGGTGCTTTCCTGGAGTCAAGTCTGGAAGTGCTGCTCTGCCTTCCCACGACCCCGCCGTGTGATCCCAGCCAACATTTGGATTTCCCAGGGATGAATCAAAGGGAAATGCTGGAAAACCCAGCCCAGGGGGCTGCGCTGCCTCTCCCCGTGTGGAACATCCCAACCTTGGCCACCCCACCAGTGAGAAAACCCCTTTAACACCCCGTGGGCACCCACTCCTGGGGCCTGGAGCCCCCCTGGCACGGCCAGGATCCCTCAGGCCCTGCATCCCAACACTGTGGATCCCACATCCCGGAGCTGCCCGGGCACATCCTCAGAGGAGCTGTGTTTTAATGTAGCAATTTGATTCAATTTTCCACTCTATAAAATTACCCATCACTGCTCGTTGCTTCCTAACAGACACCTTCACTCTTAATTTAACAATCCTATCGAATTCTGCCAGGGAAATTGGAAAAATTTATCACCTGTGAAATTTTATTTTTCCTTGGTTGTGTCTGTTTTTGTAAAACTTCATTAACGACGATGACTTGCTGAGGAAATTATCTCTTCATCTCCCTCCTCTTCTCTTTTCCTCCCCCCTCCCCTCCTTCTCCTTCTTCCTTTCTCAGTTTTCACTTGGGACACGAGGGAGGGAGAAGCTCCAGCTGGGATGGGGATTTTCCCTGAGCTCACTGCGGGGTGGGAAGGGATGAGCTTGGGAAAGAACAGACTTTTCCTGAGCCCTGCCACTGGTTTGTCACCTCTGCAGGGATGTGACCCCACCTCTGGGCACACTCCCTGGGAATTGGGGGGGGTGGGGGGGGTAAGAGACTGAGCACCTTCAAGGTGCCAAGGCAACCAGGAATGCTGGGAAGCCAGGAATGCTGGAAAACTCAACCAAGGCAGCCAGGAATGGTGGAAAACCTCAATCAAGGAAGCCAGGAATACTGGAAAGCCAGGAATGCTGGAAACCCTTGGCCAAGGCAACCAGGAATGATGGAAACCTCAACCAAGGCAGCAAGGAATGGTGGAAACCCTCAGCCAAGGGAGCCAGGAATGATGGAAAACCTCAGCCAAGGCAGCAAGGAATGGTGGAAGCCCTGACAGACCATCAGCACCCCCAAACACCGTCCTGGGAGCACCCCAAGGCTCCTGCTGAGCCCAGGGACTGCTGAGGGTGCTCCTGAGGGAAGGGGGGGCCCAAAGAGCTGAGGATGAGAAGAGAGGAAGGAGAGAGGAAGGGAAGAGAAAGGGAAGGTGAGGAAGGGAAGGTGAGGAAGGGAAGGTGAGGAAGGGAAGGTGAGGAAGGGAAGGTGAGGAAGGGAAGATGGACACAGGCCAAGGGTGTGTCCTGGAGCTCCAGCTCTGCTCCCAGCACTGTCTGGATGCCACAAGCCATTGCTTCCCCCTTGGCAGCAATTCCAAGGTGAAGGTCTGGGGTACAATAAAACCTCCTGGTGCTTTTTAAGGACCAGCCCGGACAGAAAGTTCCGAAATAGGGAAGAAGAAACAAGGACCTCTTTTTTTCCCCATCCCTGAAGTCAGACACTGCTGGATGCTCTCAGGGTGGGGTTCCCACCCTCAGGGCAGAGGCAGAACAGGCTCAGGTGACCTGCTGGCCGAGCCCTGGGCTGTGTCACCCCCTGATTCCTGTTGGCAGAGCCAGAAATGTTGCAGGCCTGTCACCCTCTGAGCCTGTGGGGTCTGTCCAGCCCTCGTGAGAGGGCACCAGCTTGTCTTTAATGCAGTTATTTTATCATCTGGTGGCAGGGCAGTAATTGTGTTACAGCCCTGCCTGCCATGCCCAGGAGGGAGCATTTCCATCAGCTCAGCTCTGATTTTCCAGGTAACACAGCCCAGAGATCCCACTCTCACCAAACTCAATCTGACTCCAGCTGAGAGGGAGCAAAACCTCGAAAAGCTGCTTCACCCGAATTTACTGATGAGAACCCCCCCAGAACAGGGAGGGTTTGTTCTTGGGGTCCAGCCCGAGCAAAGAAATGGGGTGAAACCTTCGGGTTTTGGGGACATGAGATGTTCATTCCCATCAGCGTGGCCGAGGTTTCCTCCCTCGTTCAGGGGGAGAAGAGGAAAGGGATGGTTTGGATTTTGGGTCAGGGGGAGAAAGGGAAAGGAATGGTTTGGATTTTGGGTCAGGGGGAGAAAGGGAAAGGAATGGTTTGGATTTTGGGTCAGGGGGAGAAGAGGAAAAGGATGGTTTGGATTTTGGGTTCTCACCTGGCAGGACCTCGTAGATGTCCTCCCCTTCCAGCTCCAGGTTGGGCTCCTCCTGGGTCAGGGTGGTGTTGTGGGAGGTGTTCATGGAGTCAGAGCTGTCCACGTCGTTGTAGAGCTCTTCCTCCTCCTCCTCCTCCTCCTCGCACGGGATGGTCAGGGAGCTCAGGTCTGGGGTGGGGAGAGCAAAAAAAACGGGGTGAAAACCAGCAAACCCCCCACTTTCAGCCAGGGGAAACCCCCCACCAACCCCTGTGCCCGCTCAAGGTGTGAACTGCCCCCGGGAGCACCCGAGGGGACAAACAAAAGACGTGCAAACGAGCCGAGAATTGGCCAAAACAAAGGAAAAGCCCGAGGAAAAAAGCGGGAAATCCAAGAGAACCAAGCCAAATTCCATGTGTGTGCCTCAAGGAACCGAGCCCGGGGAGCCGCCCCTGCTTTCCAGAGGGTTTTTCCAAAGGCAGGGCTGGAAGTTTTGTCTCGGTGTTGTTGGTGTCAAACCGTTCCCGGGTGGGAAGGCGCTGCCGGGATCTTCCCAAAGAAACGGGACGCGCTGGACGGGGCCAAACTCACCCTTCAGGAGGAACTGGATCTGGTCCACCCAGTCTTCAGCCTCTGCTGGGCTTGGGGCTGTGAACTGGAGAGAGGGGCAGCTGTTACTGGGCTGGGTCCGGGTTGGAGGGAGTGCAAGAGGATTTGCAGCTGGAACAAGGGTTTCAGCCCTGTAAAAGGATTTCAGCCCCACACAAGGATTTCAGCCCTGCAAAGGAGTTCAGTCCCACACAAGGATTTCAGCCCTATAAATTATTTCAGTCCTATAAAAGAATTTTAGCCCTATAAAGGATTTTAGCCCCACACAAGGATTTCAGCCCTATAAAGGATTTTAGCCCCACACAAGGATTTCAGTCCCACACAAGGATTTCAGCCCCATAAAAGGATTTTAGCCCTATAAAGGATTTCAGCCCTATAAAGGATTTTAGCCCCACACAAGGATTTCAGCCCTATAAAGGATTTTAGCCCCACACAAGGATTTCAGTCCCACACAAGGATTTCAGCCCCATAAAAGGATTTTAGCCCTATAAAGGATTTCAGCCCTATAAAAGAATTTCAGCTCTATAAATGATTTCAGCCCTGTAAAAGGATTTCAGCCCCACACAAGGATTTCAGCCCTACAAAGGATTTCAGTCTCACACAAGGATTTTAGCCCTATAAAGGATTTCAGCCACACAAAAAGATTTCAGTCCTACATAAGGATTTCAGCCCCACACAAGGATTTCAGCCCTATAAAAGAATTTCAACCCTATAAAAGGATTTCAGCCCCACACAAGGATTTCATTCCTATAAAATGATCTCAGCCCACTGAAATCCACTGAGCCCAAGTTTCCTTTTCTCTGTTGTCTTCTGCAGAAGATTTGGAAGGTGACAACTGCTCACTCCCTCCCCCAAAAAACCCCCCAACAACTAAATATCAACCCCAGAAACCACCAAACCTCATCCCTTGGCTTCAGCCCCCACCCCCGGCAGGAGTTCCCACCCCGGGGGGGTTGGGAGGAGTCGTTTGGAAACTGGGAATGGCGATCCCGGCTCTGCCATTGTCTACCCTGGGACAGCAGGAAAAGCCATTCCAGGGCTTTATCTCCCGGTTCCAAGCAGGGAAGGAGCAGCAGGACAAAGCCAGGCTCATCCCAGAGGAAGCCTGTCAAGCTCAATTGGTTAAAACAATTCCGATGGAAACCACGGTCCCCACGGATCCAGGGCCCCGAGCCAGGGCCCTGCATCCCAAATCTCCCCGGAGCCCATCCAGGCTCTCATTCCCACTTTGTGGATTGGATTTTTAGGCTCCCCCCTGGATGCTCAATAAACTGGAGGTTTATATTTAACCTGGCTCTGCAGGGCTGGGTTAAAATTGGGCTTTTCCGACTCGATCCTCGACTGGTTCCACTCCCTGTTCTCCCTGATCCTTGGGAGAGCCCGGGATCCTCCCCTGTGCCCCCTGCTCAGGTGGGGAGAAGCCCCTCCCGAGGTGCTGCTGGTTTTGTTTCCGTGGAATCGCAGAATTATGGAATTTTTTTTGAGTTGGAAGTGACCTTTGGAGGCCACCTAACCCACCGCCCCCCGAAATGAGGGACACCCCCAGCCAGCCCAGGCTGCTCAGAGCCCCATCCAACCTGATCTCGGGTGTTCCCAGGGACTGGGAATCCACCACCTCTCTGGGAAAACCTGTGCCACCCTCACTTCAAAAACAAATCGGGATTTCCCCAGGAATTCAGACATTCCCAGCCCTGCCCACCCCGCAGGTCCAGCCTGCACCTCAACCCCCACATCTGGGACTGTGGGCTTTTATTCCCAGCCCAGAATTCCATGTTTTCCCCCCATTTCCTACCTCGTAGGTGCGTTTGCCAGGGCAGGTTAACTCAAAACAGCATTTTTTCCGGGAATCTTTGCGGAGGTGGGAAACCAGCCGGGCACTGTAGTGCTCGATGGAGAAGGTGCCCCTTGGTTGCTTGCCTGGAAGCAGAAAAACGGGCTAAATTTGGGAGTTTCCACAAGAATTCCATCCCACCGAAACCCACGGAGCCCAGGATTCCTTCGCTCCATCCCCTGGAGACGGTTTGGAAGATTCCAAGTGCTCATCCCCCAAAACCCCTGAGCAAACGACCCCAAAAATCACCAAATCTCACCCCCGGGGTTCAGCCCCCACCCCCTGGCAGTTCACACCCCGAGGGGGTGGGATGGGAGGAGTTGGGAGGCTCATCTGGGAAAACAAAAAGTGCTGGAGCTCCTCAGACAAAGGACGTGGGAGGAGGACAAAGACCCTCCTCACCCCCGGACCCCCCCGGGGTTTAACCCCGTCCCTGCTGGGGGTTGGAACCCCTGGATGGGGGGGGTTTGTAGGGCCTTTTCCTGCCCCGGGAATCCTGGGAAGCCCAGCTGGGATGGACCTGATGGAGCACGACGGCAAAATCTTGATATCCTCTGGCACGAGGATTAAATACAGGCCCCGGGGGTTGGAGCTCATGGAAAACTGGGAACAGCCTTTTACTCCCCCCCCCAGCTCCGTCCCTTGTCCCCTTTTTTCTCATTTCATCTCCATCAAGGGGGGAAAAAATTAAACCAAGCCGAGCTCTGCCTTTCTGGAACCCTGATAAGGGATTAATCCCAGACTTCCCAGGTGGGATTTTATCCAGTCCTTCAGCAGAGGCTCTTCCTTTCTCTTTTCCAGCCCCTTCCCTCCATATTTTGGGAACAAATGCAGGTGTGTCTCTCTCACCACTTACTTTTCTCGTTGGCATAGTAGTAGAAGGTCTTTCTGTTGAGGACACACCACCTCTTGTGCCACTCTGCCCCAAAAAAGCTGTGATCTGGCAAAGAAAAGGGCGTCAAAAGAGGGGGAAAACCAGTCATTTTTGTCCTTTTCACCGCGTGTTTCAGAAGGATGTGATGCTAAAAGGGCAGGAACACTCTTTGGGTTAAACCTCCCTGATATATATATATAAGTAAAATAAGTTTTAGTCTGCAGCTGGAGGAAGCTAAACCAAGCACCAAGTCCTAAACTCAGCTGATGGGATTAAAAAAAAGGGGCTGTTTTTGCCTCCTCCCACCTTGTCACAGAGCAAATAAATCAGGATAAAATCGGAGTGATGAGGAAATAATTTGTGGCTTTCGCAGGAGTTGGTAAAAATGGAGATAAACCCGAGGCTGACTCAGGGGCCTTATCTCAAGCCCTTAATGTGTGTGATGCTCCCAACTGCTGGGGTTTTATCCTTGTTAGGGATCGCTCATTAAAAGGGCACATTTTGCCTCAGAGGGCTGGGCTGCTGCTTAATTCGATTTTTTTGGGGGGGGGGTTTAATCTTTGTGCAGTTGGATGATCTGCAAAAGAGAAAAAAAATCGAGGCCCTCTCCTTGCCCCTGAGAAGGAAAATTTGCACATTTGGCCTGGGCAAATCTGCAGGGAAAAAAAATGTGTTTTCCTGCTTGTTCTTCCCCTGAAAAGTTGAATTATTGGCAATTCTGAGAGGATGCCCCCAAACCTTACCCTGTGATTCCAGGTCTTACCTCGGGACCTCTTCTCCAGGTATCCTTGTTTCAGGATGTTCCCTGTATCCGGGACGGGCTTTGGGGGGTTCTCCTCCAGCCCTGCAGGGAGCAAAGCAAAGGAAAAACCTTGGGATTCCCCATTGTCATTCCCACAAATCCTCAGCTCCTTTCTCTGCAGGAGGAGCCAGACCAGGGCCTGGAGGTGAAAAGAATGGTCTGCCACGATCCCACCAGATTCCCACAAGAGGGAAAAGGCTCTCAGGAGCCTACAATATATTATATTGTATATTTATATAATAAACATAAATTATAAAATATATCATGTATATATAATATATAATATATAATATACAATATACATTATATATTATATATTCTATATAAATTATATATTTATATATAATATATGATAAATACATAATTATATCATGATTTTTAATAAATTTATAATTTTATCATTTCTATTTTATGATTTTATAATCCTGCTCTGCCTCAGCCCCCGGAGGGGCCAGAACCCCCCGCGGTGCCCCCTCCTCCCTGGCATCCCCCTTCCCTGCCCAGGTGAACACACCTGCCTGGCACAAACCCTCTGCAGCCACTCCGAGCATCTGCCTCATAAAAGAAACCACATCGTCTCCTCGAAAACAAACCAAAAAAAACAACCAAAACCAAAACCAACCCCGGCCCCTTTTGCTGATGCAAACCCAAAATGTCATTTCCCGGGACGTTTATAATTAGGAAAACGGGGCCGGGGCCGCCGGGGAGACCCCGCGAGGGTGAACATTCCATTCCTCGCCCGCCCCGCTGGCAGGAATGTAAAAAAAAAAAAACAACAAAAAACCCCAAAACGCTTGAGCGGAACTTTTATTTGGCCGTTAAGAACCTTTCCCGCAGCGGGGGGACCGAGAGATCCCATCAGCGCCGGGAGCGCGGATTGAATTACCCGGGAGGGGAGAGGGGGGAGGAAAAAGGGAGCTGCGAGCGCCGCTTCGCTTCTTTAATTCCATTTACTCGCAGCGCGTCCCCAGCGGGGGCTTCCCCTCTGCCCTCCCGCTCCCGCTGCCAAAGCGGCTCTGGAAAAGCCGCAGCGCGGGACGAGGTCGCTGCTCAGCATCCCGGGGCCGGGCTGGGTCCGGCCATCCCGGGGATGGGCTTCCTGCTCTTCCCGCCGCTGCCAAGAGGGATGTGGGGAGCAGGGAAGCAGCAGGGATGGGATGGGATGGGATGGGAGCCCAATGAGCTCTGCCAGCCCCGCATTCCCTCTCTCCACCCATCGTTTTGCTGGAAGCAGGACCCCCGGGAGAGCTGCTGCCTCCCCCGGTTGTTGTGCTCTGCCCTGTTTGAGATCAATTTTCCACGGAAGCACAGCCCCTGTTTGGGGTTATTTGTGGCCCTGGCTCGTGGAATCGTGGGATCAGGGAATCACGGGATGCTTTGGGTTGGAAAGGACCTGGAACACCCCCTACTTCCAACACCTTCCACCAGCCCAGGTTGTTCCAAGCCCTGTCCAGCCTCAGATCCCGGGATCTGCCGGGTTGGCAACTCCCTGGGGCCTCTGAAGGACCACCAGGAGCCCAAATCTGTCCCCCTGTGCAGAACACACCGGGCCTCAGCTTCCCAACAGGAAAACCAGGATGGAAGGAGCCTCCCTTTCCCTTAAATACTCCAGACAAGCTGACACAATTAAGGAGGGGCTGCAGGGGCTGATTTGATTCCACAGGGCTCTGGAAATTTGAAGTCTGACAGCCTGTGACAGGGAGGTGGCAGCTGGAACCCGTGTCCTGCCTCCCTCCCGCATCCCTGCCCATGCAGAGCCCGGGTTAAATCCATGGGATGTGGGGGATGCAGCACTGGGGGCTCTGCCTGGCTGCACACGGGGTTGGGGTGAGGGGGGGTGTCCCCATCCCTCCCCAGCCTGGCCCTAAAACAATCCCGATGGCTCCTGCCTGCAGCAAAGAGCTCAGTTCATCTGCAGTCACGGTCCCGGGGGGGTTCCATCTCTTTAGGATCCTAAGGGATGCCCAGAGGATGTGGAGAGGGAAGGGGGAGCCCAGGGGAAGGTGGGATCCCAGGGGAAGGTGAGATCCCAGGGGAAGGTGGGAGCCCAGGGGAAGGTGGGATCCAGGGGGAAGGTGAGATCCCAGGGGAAGGTGGGATCCCAGGGGAAGGTGGGATCCAGGGGGAAGGTGAGATCCCAGGGGAAGGTGGGAGCCCAGGGGAAGGTGGGATCACAGGGGAAGGTGGGAGCCCAGGGGAAGGTGGGATCCCAGGGGGAAGGTGGGATCCCAGGGGAAGGGAATGTGGGAGCCCAGGGGAAGGTGAGATCCCAGGGAAGGTGAGATCCCAGGGAAGGGGGAGCCCAGGGTGTGGGAGCCAGGGGAAGGTGCGATCCAGGGGAAAGTGGGATCCCAGGGGAAGGTGGGAGCCCAGGGGAAGGTGGGATCCCAGGGGGAAGGTGGGATCCCAGGGGAAGGTGGGAGCCCAGGGGAAGGTGGGAGCCCAGGGGGAAGGTGGGAGCCCAGGGGAAGGTGAGATCCCAGGGGAAGGTGAGATCCCAGGGGAAGGTGGGAGCCCAGCCCCAGGAATCCCTCTGGTTCCCGAGGGCAGAGGGTTTCATCTCCCAGATGTTCCTGCCCTGGGAACACAAATCTGGCAGGAAAACCATGGCTCACACCACACCTCCAAGGGCTGGAAAAGCTGACCCACGGCCTGGTCACCTGTTCCAGCCACCGATGGCCACTCACCAGTCAGAAAAACAGAAAGAACAGGCCTTAAATTCCATATTTTTCCAGGACACAAGGCCCCTCTCCGGTCATTCCCAGCACTGGGGCAGGACTGCAGCCCAGCTGGGATGGTCCCAGGGCTCCCTTCCACCCTGGAATCCCCCCAGCCCACCCTTTTCCCAGCGGGTGGATGGTGCTGGAGGTGCTGCCCCTCCACGTCACCCCCCTTCCCCAGTCACCTCCCAGTGCTCCCAGTACCTCCCTCCCCTGCAGCCTCCCAGGCTCCCCAGGGAGCTGCTCATCCGCCAGGATCTCCCTGAGGATGAATTTCCCAAGCCATGACCCACACGGCTCCATCTGGAGCCTCCCACGGAAGGGCTGCTCTGGGAATTACGGCCCCACGCTGGGATCCTGCAGATCCCAGAGCTGTGGGACTGCAGGAGTGGGAGAAAACTGGAGCCAAACTCCCAGATGGAGGAGCAGATAGTTTTCCTTTTTCCTTCCCTTCCCAAACCTTCCCTTCCCAAACCTTCCCCTCCCTCACCTGGGCTGGAGCAGTTCCTAATTAACAGCATCGCCCCAACGACCACAATGAACTGAACACAAATAAACAGGGAATGTCCCGAAGGACCTTTGCTGGGCCCTGAGTTAGTGTCGGATCCCTCGGGGTTTTTCCAGAGGAAAAACTGTGGGATTTGTGGTTGATAAGCAACGAGGGAAGAGACACCCAATGGCAAGAAGTTGGGTGTGGGATTCAGCCCTTGAAGGGCTGGAAAACCTCCAGTTGTTGTTGACATTTGTTTTAATTCCGTCTGGAAAATTTAACAGCAAGTTTGAAGTCAAACCAACTTTGGCAAAGGCAAAAAAAAAAAAAAAAAAAAGAGAAAAAAAGTATAAAACAAAAAAAAAAGAGGAAAAAATTCCAAGAGGAGGAAGAGCCTTTGGCCCCCAAAAAAGTTCCCTTCCAAATCACTAAGTCCTTAATTGCAAAATAAACCCCACTAAATCTCAATATCTATTTGCACAGCTCATTAGCCAAGGGCTCCCACTCAGCAGAGAGGGAGGGAAAATAGAAAAAAAGAAAAAAAACAAACCAAAAAAGAAGAAAAAAAACCCTCTTTCCAGCCCCGAAGTGGATTTGGGGAGTTGCTATGGCAACTGGTGCTTCGGAGCTGCAGCTCGAAATTCCCTGCTCGGATGGGGCTGGTTGGGTGTCCACCCACAGGCTGCCAGAGGAGGGGACTGGGTTTAAAATCCTCTTAAAAAAAAGGGTAATAAATGTATAAATATATAAATATAAAATATGTAAATATATGAATATATAAATATAGAAAGAAATATGTAAATATGGAAAGAAAAATATAAATATATAAGGAAATATCTAAATATTAAAAAATATATAAATATATAAGGAAATATCTAAATATATAAGGTATTACCTAAATATAAAAAATATATAAATATAAATAAAATATAAATATATAAATATATAAAATAAAATATATAAATATATAAATATACAAAATAAAATATATAAATATATAAAATAAATATATATATATATAAATAAATAAATAAATATATAAGGAAATACCTAAATATAAAATAAAAATATAAAAATATAAATATAAAACAAATATATAGATATAAATAAAATATATAAATACATAAATATATAAATATATAAATATAAAATAAATATATAAATATATAAGGACATATCTAAATATGAAAATATATAAATATATAAAGAAATATATACATATATAAATATAAAAATTATATAAATAAATAAAAAGTTAAAAAATTTAAATATACAAATATATTTATATATAAATATATAACTATCCAACCCATGCAACTCACTCCCCTGCTATTTCTCTCCCCCCCAAACACAACACCGTGTCAGACACTCGACCTGCTCTGATTTACGGCGTGAAAAGGGAAAACCTAAATCATCCCGGGCTGAAAACATTGCAGTTAATGCACCACAAGTGAGGGATTTATTCCCATTAACTCCGACCACCAGTTATAACCCGCCCGTCCTTCGCTGTCCCCAACATCCTCCTCCTCCTCCTCCTCCTGCCCGGGGCGCTCATGTGTGGGCTCAGCAGGTCACCGGTCCTTGTTAACGGGGCTGGCTCCTTTTCCAGGGAATGCCGACGCTCCCAAGGCCTCATCCACTCCCTTCCCACGGCGAGGGCACAAGGACCTTCCCCAGGGAGGGATTTCCTCCCAGGATCCAACCTAAACCCGCTCTCTTCCCGTTTAAATCCATTCCCTTCCCACAATGAGAGCACAAGGACCTTCCCCAGGGAGGGATTTCCTCCCAGGATCCAACCTAAACCTGCTCTCTTCCCGTTTAAATCCACTCCCTTCCCACAATGAGGGCACAAGGACCTTCCACAGAGATGTGTCCCCCCTCACAGGGAGGGATTTCCTCCCAATATCCAACCTAAACCCGCTCTCTTCCCGTTTAAATCCATTCCCTTCCCACAGTGAGAGCACAAGGACGTTCCCCAGGGACATGTCCCCCCTCACAGGGAGGGATTTCCTCCCAGTATCCAACCTAAACCCGCTCTCTTCCCGTTTAAATCCATTGCCCCTTGTCCCGTCGCTCCAGGCCCTTGGGAACAGCCTCTCTCCATCTTTCCTGTCCCTCCCTTCAGGTCCTGGAAGGTCACAGTGAGGTCACTCCAAAGCTGTCTTTTCCAGGCTCAACAATCCCAATTCCCTCGGCCTTTCCTCCCGGGATCCCTCGGATCCCTTGGTGCCACCAACCCCAACCTGCTGCCAGCCCGACACAGACAATCCCGGGATGGTTTGGGTTGGAAGGACCTTAAAGCTCATCCAGTGCCACCCCTGCCATGGGCAGGGACACCTCCCACCAGCCCAGGCTGCTCCAAGCCCTGTCCAACCTGGCCTTGGACACTTCCAGGGGTGGATGTGCCTGGATCATGAGGGATCTCAGGGAATTAAATCAGATTATTTCTGGCACATTTAACCAAGATATTGGATACGGGATTGGGAAAGCCAGGACTGAGGAACCCCCCCAGAAAAGAGCTTCTGCCCAGCTGCTCCAGCTTTTTGCCTGAGGTTTTTATTCTCTTTAGAAGATGTAAAACTGAAAGTTAGTTTGAGAAATTCCCGAGGAATCTCCCTGGAGATGAGACTCTGGGAACCGGGCTGGGATCCATCTGCAGAGCTCTTGGCTAATTCCTGCAGATTTTTTGGGGGAGGAAGAGGCTCTTCCTCCCCGCCGAGCACGAAGGGGGGAATAACCCCTGTCCCCAATTCCCCTCTTTGCCATTCCAAGACCTCCCTGGGCCTCACCTCCCTCCTGGAGCAGCTCCACCGGGAGAGGGGCTGGAGCTCGTTAAGAGGCTCCTGCTTTGTGCTGGGCTGGGACAAAGACGTTCCCTTTGAAACCCTCGGGATCCCGAGCCATGAAAGGAACTTCCCGGGCGGTGTCGGAGCCCCCCGGGGTGGGTGGATTTAATTCCAAGGGATTGGAACTGCCCCGTTGATTTTTGGGATGATTTAAATCACCGGGACCGAACCCCTCCCTTTTAAACGTTGGGTCTCTTTGATCCTTTTTTTATTCCCTTCCTGGTAACTTGTTAAAACACATCGATGGGAGTCGGGTTTTTATGGGGAATGTGACATTTCTTGCAGTTCACCAGCAGAGAACACTATTTCTCTGCAAAAATATTTCAGTCGTTAACGCAGCTTAACAAACGTTTATTTGGGTACTTAAATTTTGTATTCTGTTCCAAACTGGGGGGAAGACGCAGCTTTTAGTGATTATTAACTTTTATTCACAGCTAATGTTCACAGAGCTCTATGGCCTGAGACTGAAAAAGCAAAAAAAAAATCAAATAAAAACGTACCAAAGCGACGGGTTTTGAGTTTTATGGGTGAAATCAATTTGCTTTTAACTTGATGGATATATGAGGGGGGAAAAAACCAAAAATTTAAATCCTGTTAAATTTAGAGCTGATTTATTTAACTACAAAGGAAGAACTGGCAGGAGTGATTGGGGCTTAAAGCTCCTGGTTATCACAGTCCTCCCAGCTGGGAGATCTCAGCCTCCCAAACCTTCCCCATTTTGAACAGAACCAGAGGTTGCCTTTTCTCAACCTTCCAGATTTGGGAGGAGAACAGATTCGGGGTTGAGGATGGGAGTTAAGCTGCTGCAATACATCAGATTAAAGAAAATCTTCTCCCCCTCAGCCCCTGGGTGGTTGAGTCTGGTTTGGGACCTTTCTGAAATGCTGGGACTCTCCAGGGCCTTATTTCAGACTTGGGCAAGCAAAGTTTCGGGATTTGGGGATTTTAAAATTCACTTTGGGGTCTTTAATGGTCCTTTTCAAGCTTCGTTTTTCAAGCAAATCGCTTTGGGTTTTTAAAGAGACCCATCTGAACTCAGCCCTGGTGACAAACCCACGGTGTCTGACGAGGCTTCCCAGGGGAACATCCCGTGGGATCATCCTGGAGGAGCATCCCACAGCTCCCTGGCACCGCTCATGCCCGATCCAACCCCCGGAATAGCCCTGGAATACCCGCTGGATGAGCCAGAAAGCCCCAAAATCCACGCTGGGGTGCAAAGTGGGAGCATCACCTCCCTTCACCCTCCTCGAGCTGAGCAAGGAGGAGACTCCAGGGGCTCCCTCAGTGAGCACAGCCCGGGATCTCACACCTCATTTTTCCCGATATTCCAGCAACTTCCACCTCCCTCCCTCCCTCCTGCCGTGGTTCCTCCCCCATCCCGGCCCTTCCCGGCTCTTTCCGGGGGCTGACACCAGCAAATCTGGTGTCTGTGAGTCCTCCCAGGCTCCCACCTCCCGCATCCCAGCTCGGCTGGGCACGGAGCCAGGTGGGAATTGGGGAATGGGGACCATCCCTGCGAGCCAGGGCTGCTTCCAGAGAGGAGGAGAAGGGAGGAGGACGCCGGAGGCTCCGTGCTGGGCGACACGGGGCAATTAGATTAAAGTCTCTTCCATTAGTGAAGAGTGAGAGTTTGCTAAGTGTGGGATCTGTTAGCCCAGAGTCATAACAAACCCACAGATAAATGAAGTGCCAGTTACCTCCTTCCAAAGGAAAAAAAAAAAAAAACCACACAAATCCAGGAAAAAAGAGCAAGCTGCTTCCTCTTGGAAAAACTCCTGACTCCCCTGCTTAAAACTCCAGCATCCAATCCAGCCCTATTAACCAATTTCTAGAAAACTGGCTTTTTTAATACAAAATTAAGGATGTGTGTTAAAGGGACACAGCTGGGGAATGACAAAAACGGGATGAAGTTTTAGGGAGTGCTGGGTGGGGAGGGGGACATGTCACACGTGGGGAGGGTCGTCGGGAATGGGGCATCAGAGGGGCCTGGGATGCAGCAGCCCCTCAAAGCCCCCACCCCAGTTCAGCCAAGTTTCTGCAGGATGAGAGGGCAATCACTGGAATGGGATAGTTGTCCCGTGCAAAATTCATTAGGCTGCCATTCTCCTGTCAATTAATTTAAGTGGAATTTATGTGGCACTTTGCTCGTCCGGGTCCGGCTCAGTGACGGAGGGAATTGTTCTGCCGCTGGGCCGAGTCCTGCTCCAGCCTCCATCCTTCATCCTCCACCCTCCATCTCCTCCAGCCCACGCCTGGGGCATCCCACCAGCCCCACAGAGCCCAGGAACCCCCCAAAACAGCCCCTGGGCAGAGACAGGAGGGCTGGGAGCCCACGGGACCTGCCCCTCACCGAGGGCAGGAGGTGGCTGAGAACCCACCGGGAGCAGCGGGAATGTCACAGCCCTCCCCTGGAGCAGTAGGAATGTCACAGCCCTCCCCTGGAGCAGTAGGAATGTCACAGCCCTCCCCTGGAGCAGTGGGAATGTCACAGCCCTCCCCTGGAACAGTGGGAATGTCCCAGCCTTCCCCTGGAGCAGTGGGAATGTCCCAGCCTTCCCCTGGAGCAGTGGGAATGTCCCAGCCTTCCCCTGGAGCAGTGGGAATGTCCCAGCCTTCCCCTGGAGCAGTGGGAATGTCCCAGCCTTCCCCTGGAGCAGTGGGAATGTCCCAGCCTTCCCCTGGAGCAGTGGGAATGTCACAGCCCTCCCCTGGAGCAGTGGGAATGTCCCAGCCTTCCCCTGGAGCAGTGGGAATGTCCCAGCCTTCCCCTGGAGCAGTGGGAATGTCCCAGCCTTCCCCTGGAGCAGCGGGAATGTCACAGCCTTCCCCTGGAGCAGTGGGAATGTCACAGCCCTCCCCTGGAGCAGTGGGAATGTCACAGCCCTCCCCTGGAGCAGTGGGAATGTCCCAGCCTTCCCCTGGAGCAGTGGGAATGTCCCAGCCTTCCCCTGGAGCAGTGGGAATGTCCCAGCCCTCCCCTGGAGCAGTGGGAATGTCACAGCCTTCCCCTGGCACGGCAGTGCCGAGAGCAGGAGCTGGATCAGCCTCGGGATTCCCTTGTTTTCCCGTTCTGGTTGCACAGCGATCCCCTGGGGCACAACCCCCCAGTGCCAGGGGCACCAAACCCCGGGACAATTCCCACGGGGCGAATCCGGGAGGAAATCCGGTGTCGCTCGGATCTCCCAGCAGGGGAGGTGCACAGAGCCGGGGAAGGGATCCAGGGCTCTGTGCTGAGCTGGTTCCACCCTCTCCTTCCATCCCAGCCCTCCCAGCAGTCCGGGCAGAGCCCGAGCAGCATCACCCCCCATCACCCCCCTGCCCTCGGCATCCGGGCGGGAAGCGGAGCCGAAACTCGGCCACTGCTTTTCCTTGTTCCAGATAAGAAAATCATTTGTCACGGGCGGGGCGGGGCGGGGTGGGCTTTTTATCGGCCAAGTGTCAGTCTGTCCACACGACCCGCAGGACAAATGTGTGTTTTATCATCCCCCCGGGCCTGGGGCCGCCCAGCACCTGCAGCAGGCGTGTGCTCCGGGAGAAAGTCGCCGTGATGGATTCGCCCATCTTAATTAATGTAAACAAACAAAAGAGGAACATCAAATAATGCCCTTGACAGGCTGAAAACGGAGCCGGGAGAGCTTTATAAAAGGAGCCCTTTTGATGTCGGGGCGGCGGGGACGGAGGTTTGTAAATAGCGGCAGCTCCCTATCGCCCCTTATCCAAATATTTTCATTTCCCATCACGGGCTGAGAGCCGGGGGTTGATGGTTTTGGACTCTTCAACTTTCAGCTTTCACCCTGCAGCCCCCAGAGGAGCACGTGGAGGAGGGCGGCGGGGGGTCACCTGCCCACCCCCCCATCCCTCCCGGGATGTGCTCCCTCATCTCCCCATGGAAAAGCTGACATGGGGCACCTGGGAGACCAGGCTGGAGCCCCCAGGGCTGCTCTCCCACACCCCCCCCCGCTGCCCAGGGAACGCTGAGCCCCTCCAGCAAACCCACAGCCCTCATCCATCCCACCCTTTTCCTCCTCCAGGCTGGAGCAGGGGATGGATCCAAGGGTTAGGGCAGTTCAGGAGCCCGACATGAATCAGTGGTGTCACACCGGGGGTGAAGCATCACCCAGAGTTGTATAAACAGGATTAGGGGCGCTGAGACATGTGAACAAATCCTTCTCTTCCTCCTGGCTCCGGGCAGGACCCCCAGAGCCCAGATCCCAGTGGGATCCTCCTGCCCCGGAGCCCAGATCCCAGATCCCAGTGGGATCCTCCTGCCCCAGAGCCCAGATCCCAGATCCCAGTGGGATCCTCCTGCCCCAGAGCCCAGATCCCAGATCCCAGTGGGATCCTCCTGCCCCAGAGCCCAGATCCCAGTGGGATCCTCCTGCCCCAGAGCCCAGATCCCAGTGGGATCCTCCTGCCCCAGAGCCCAGATCCCAGTGGGATCCTCCTGCCCCAGAGCCCAGATCCCAGTGGGATCCTCCTGCCCGGCCACCCGCTCTCCCTGTCCCCACTGGGCACCACAACGGGGTCACTGCAGGGAAAGGGGACACGGGCCAGCCCCAGGGCTGCCACGGGAGCAGGACATCCAAGGCCACATCCCTGATTTTGGGGAGCAGAGGGGGGTTATCACCAGAGAGGAGCAACCCCGGGTTTAATCCAGAGCAGCAACGACACTAAAATTAGGGAGAAAAGGATGGGAGATAAAAAAAAAAAAAAGCTTTCCACCATAAATATCCCCTGAATTCCCGTCTTGACACCGGGGTTACATTTCGGGTCTTTAAAAACACATAGGACTGAAATGAAGTGCTCCCATCAGCCTCCCTGGCATATTTACGGTCTCCGGGAAGGGCTCCCAGACACAAATCCCACTTTGACTTATAAAGGACCCAGCAAAGGTCAGCGCGGGGATGGTCGGGGGTGAAGGATCTCCCTCCCGGGACCGCGGGACCCCAACCCGGAGCCGGTACCCAGGGGATGCTGCAGGGGAAGGAGGGGCGGGGGGGTCTCCCGGGGGCGGGGGTCGCCGTTCCCGGGCAGGGCGGGGGGAGGAGGGAAGGGCCGCGTGTCGTTCCAAGACTTTGCCACAAGGAAGCAGCAGAAGCCCAGGATTGAAGGCAGGAGCAGCAGCATCGCGGTCCAGCCCCGTGGAGAGCAGCAGCGGGGCGCGGGGGGCAGGGCGGGACCCCCCCCGACCACTCTGACCACCCCAAAGAGGGGCTGTGCTGGTCCCCCCAATCCCCTCCACCTCAAAAAGGGGCTGTGCTGAGCCCCCCAAATCCCCTCCACCCCAAAGAGGGGCTGTGCTGATCCCCTGGACCCCCATTCCCAGTTTGACCTTCCCAAAAAGGGGCTGTGCTGATCTCCCAACCCCCTTCACCCCAAAGAGGGGCTGTGCTGATCCCCTGGACCCCCATTCCCAGTTTGACCTTCCCAAAAAGGGGCTGTGCTGATCTCCCAATCCCCTTCACCCCAAAGAGGGGCTGTGCCAATCCCCTAGACCCCCACTGCCAGTTTTTCCACCCCAAAGAGGGGCTGTGCTGATCCCCCAACCCCCCCCCTTCTCAGTTTTTCCACCCCAAAACAAGGCTGTGCTGAACCCCTGGATCCCCGTGCCCAGGTTTTCCCTCCCCTAAGTGGGCACCCCCAGCCTGGGGGTGTCTCCTGAGCTCTGGGGGATGCCCAGGGGCACGGGGCAGGTCAGAAGGTGCTGCATCACCCACAGGAATAACATTCAGAGACCTCCCAGGTCCCAAACCTGGAGCTTTTCACCCTAAAAAGCCTGGAGAGGAAGGGGGGCAGAGAGGTAAAGAGGTACTAAAGCAAGACTTGGGGGTAAAACTGGGCTCTCCCAGCTGCCAGTCTGGTGTCCTACTGGTTGGACTGGCCAAGTCCAGCCTGTCCTGCTCCCACATTCCTTTAATCCACCCTCAGCCCAGCCCAGGGGACATGGGATGGTTGGAAAGGGGGACATCGTGCCCTGCCCGTGTCCCACCAGGGCTCAGGGGGCTCCAAAACCCCCTGCCAGGCGGGTGACAAACATTTCCCACGGATTTTGGGGTGGCTGCACCCCCGTGCCCCCATTCCTGCCCGTGCTGGGGAGTGGAAGGCCCAGCTCCCTCCCTTCCCTCTCCTGACTTCATCACTTTTTCCCTCTCCAAAAAGTGCTGAACGTGGGCACTTCTCGCCCTGTAATTATTTATCCAAAGGTGGGGGATGAGAGAAACACGCTGTGATTAAAAAAATTATTGGGAAAAAGGAGAGATAAAATAAAGTATCGATCGGTGCTGGCTGGATCCCACCTCTGGAAACACGGGGAAGTGACAGTGGATAAAGAATGTCGGGGCCAAAAAAAGGAGCTGCTTCTTATTACATCTCACATCCCCCACTAAGTGATAAATCCAGCAGGTTATGGAGCAGGAGTTTATTATAAAAAGCACCAAATGTGGTTAATCAGATGTTCCTTTGGCCACAAATCCGGGTTGGATCACCCAGGGGTGACATTCAAACCTCCAGTGGGTAAAAGGATGTGGCAACAACCACGTGCTGCCAGAAAATGGGGGGGGAAAGGGGAAATTTCGGTGCCAGTTGGGCACCTTTTCAATATTAAACCTTAAAACTGGTGCCTGGCAGAGGGGGAGCTGAGGGAGAGCAGGGAATGTTCAGGCAAAGGTGAGAGGGAGGCACCGAGAGCCTCCAAAGGTCCCTCAGGGAATCAAAGCACGGCCTTTGATGGCTTTGGCCACCTCAGAGAGCAATAAAAGCCCCAAAGCCGGTTCTGAGGAGCTGGTGGGAGGTTGGAGGGAACCTGGCAGAGCTCTGCCCGACCGGGGGGTTGTTGGAAAGCAATAAAAGGGTTGCATTAAAGCCCAACGGGAGATCACGGCTCAGGGAAGGTGCCCGCCCTCACCTCCCATCCCAGGGCACCCCCTGAGCCTCGGGGACGGGGCTTTCAGGTCTCTTTGTGGGAAAGAGATTTAGATAAATCTGACTTTTGTTGGGTTTTGCAGCATCCCTGCCCCACCTTCCCCTGCTCCCCCTTTTTGCCAGCCTGGAATTCGTTCGGGGGGTTGAAAAATCGAACAGAAAAAGGGAAATAACAGCAGTTATTTCCCCTCTCCCACCACCCTTATCCTCCCTCTCCACCTCTGGGATGTGGGGGGGTGTTTGTGCTGATCCCAAAGCTCCAGAGATTCCAGGCTGTGTCCTCCCCAAACCCACCCCGGGAAGGCACAGAAGGGTTTTATCTCCACAGCAGATACCTTATCTCTTCCAGCTGTGCCCTCGACTTTTTTAACTTCCTTTGAAAATCCTGACTCCTGAAACCAAGGAGGAAACCCAGACAAGGGCTGAGGAGGCTTTGAACAAACCAAACTCCCTCCCAGAAAATTGCAGAGCACGGAGCAAAGAGGACTCACAGAACTTCATGTTATTTAACTCCAGGTGCCACCACTCGGCGTTTTTTTTCCCTGTAAATTTTCAGCTTTTCCTCAGACCTTAGCCCCAAAAGGTACCAAATTCTCACAGGGGTAAAAAAAAAAAAAACCAAACACTAAAAATAAGATTTTGCCAACGGATTGGAACTGGAAGGTCCTGAGCAACCACAGGCCAGGACAAGCTGGGTGTTCTGCCTCAAAAATCTGTAAATCTGAGAAGTGCAAGACACATTTAACTCTGCAACCCGGTGTTTCCAAGCTCTCCCATGGGAATGAAGCATCTTCCCGTGTTCCCAGCACACAACTGGGCCGGGTCCACCCCAAACTTTGTCCCCCAGGCAGGGACACGGTGTGTGTTCCTTCCCTCCATCCCCCCCCGGGACCCTCCCGGAGCTGAGGGGAGGGGAGAGGAGCAGCAGTGAAGAATTTGTAACCCTGCATGTAGGGATGACATTTATAGGGCTCTCAAATTGGAAACTGTACATTTTATTGCACTCTCTGTCAAAAAATGCACTTCCATCAGAGGCGAGAACGACAAGGGAAACAACCAATCAATATCTGGGCCTCTAATATCTGGGCCGAAAAAAATCATTATCCTGTTACTTTTATTATGGCGTTATGCTTGAAATATGATAGTTTAAGGTTGTTTCCATTACCTCGACAATTTTTAAGGGGTGTTTCCCTCCCTGCTGCCTCCGGCTCAACTCCCTCCGGGCTGGAAAAGCAGAGTGAAGTCACTCCAGAGGGAGGGAGGGAGGGGTGCTGTAGGTCCTGGCTCCCCAACGGCTCCAGGGGGGGGATTTTGGGAGCCTCGAAGATCCCCAAAGGCCCTCAGAGACCCTCCCTGGGGGCAGAGGGAGTGGGTGCCCAGGCAGGTGGGTGTGGAAGGAGCCCGTGCCCAGGCAGATGTGCTCACCCCCGGGGGGGCAGAGCCGTGTCCTGGCGTTGAAAGGCTCAGGAATCACTCAGGACTTGCTTCACCCACACCCTGCGTGAGCCCCGAGCCCACCCCAGGCGGATCTCCAGAGGATTTCTGGTGCCACCAACCCCCCCAAAACATCAGGACCGAGGGAAGAACCCCCCACCCCCTAAAGGTTCATGTGCCCCAAAGAGTGAATGTCCCCGACCCCCCCGGGCTGCTGGGGGGGCTCAGCTGGGCAGACCCACCCCCCGCACGCCCAGGGAGATGCTCTGAGCTGACCCCGCAGGTTTTCCTCTCTCTGGGGGTGCTCTGGGGTCGGGCTGGAGCTCCAGGCTCGCGTTGGGAAGGTTATTGATGGAGTTTTGCATTACCCGGGCTAAAAGCCCTGCTCTGCTCCAGACTGTCTCCCCTCGGTCCCACAGAGCCCTGAGTGGGCCCTTTAATGAGCCCGGGAAAGGTTATCGGGCCCCGCCCGGGGCTCCTCGGCTGCCCCAGCCGGAGGAGGAGACGCCACAGATAAAAGAGTTCAAAGCGATCCGAGCCGGCAGCGCGGCCACGGGGAGTACAGGGAGGCACTTCAGCCCCGGGAGAGAGGAGCAGGGAAACAGCCGGGCTAGGAGACCCCCGGAGCCACGGGCAGGGCAGGGGGATCGGCCAGGAGACCCCCAGGCTTTGCTGCACATCACCTCTGACCCCACCACAGAACCTCAGAGCCCATCACAGCACCTCGGAGAGCATCACAACACCCCTGAGCCCTCCATAACACCCCTGAGCCCACCACAGCACCCCTGAGAGCATCACAACATCCCTGAACCCACCACAACACCCCTGAGCCCCTCCATAACACCCCTGAGCCCACCACAGCACCTCTGAGAGCATCACAACACTCCTGGGCCCCTCCATAACACCTGAGACCACTACAGCACCCCTGAGCCCTCCATAACACCCCTGAGCCCTCCATAACACCCCTGAGCCCACCACAGCACCTCTGAGCCCACCACAGCACCTCTGAGCCCACCACAGCACCTCTGAGAGCATCACAATACCCCTGAGCCCCTCCATAACACCTGAGACCACCACAGCACCTCTGAGAGCATCACAACACCCCTGAGCCCTCCACAACACCTCTGAGCCCACCACAGCACCTCTGAGCCCACCACAACACCCCTGAGATCTCCACAGCACCTCAGAGACCATCACAACATCTCTGAGCCCACCACAGCTCATCCAAGCCCCCCACACCACCTCGGACCCCCCCCCCGCATCCTGTTGGCACCCACCCCTCCCGGGCAGAGCCTGCAGCCAAAGGTGCCCTCAGCCAAGGGCAGCTCCAAAACCACGGGGGTTTGGCCCCAGAACTGCCAGGACATGGGGGGTGTGACCCCAGGAGCAACACTCTCTGCTGGGAGCCAAAAACCCCCCCCCAGCACCTCTGACTCCCCTGGGCCAGGCAGGTCCTCCCGCAGAGGATGGTCCCGAACCTGCCGTGGGATTCATCCACCTGAGGGACCCTGAGGAGACTCTGCCCAGCTCTGTTCACACCCCTGAGGGGGTCACAGGGGGGTGTCTGTGACAACACTGAGAACTGCCCCAGGAGCAGTTCAGTCCTGGCAAGGCCCTGGGAGAGGGGTCTGGGGGGGAGCCTGGGGTCACCAGGACCTGGAGTCATGGGGAGATGCAGGACAGGAACCACAGCACTCCCTCCTTCCATCCTGACGAGCCAAGCACAGACATCCAACCATTACTGGGAGGGCTAATTACTGACAGGGCTAATTACTGCAGAGCAGAGCAGGGCAGAGGTGCCCAGGAAGCATTTTGGGCTGGAGCCTCCCTGGGCTGCTCCGATCCCAGAGACATGGAATGGCCTGGGCTGGAAGGAACCTCGAAGCCCATCTCATTCCATGGGCGAGGACACCTTCCACAGACCAGGCTGCTCAAACCAGCCCCAGGGTTGGTTGAGGGACACTCAGTTCTTGGGGCAGTGGGGACCACAGAGCTGGCAGTGCCACGTCAGAGCCGTCCCCACACTGTCACCCCACCCCAGGGCCAGCCCAGAGCTCCCTGCCCTTCCCTGCCATCCCACCTCGGCCTCTTCCCCTCTGAGAAACCCTCTGCACAGCCCCCTGAGCGTTCAGGACAGCAGAGCTGCTCGGGCAGGACGCCCTGGAAGGCTCCAACCTTTAAAGGATTTGTGGTCGGGGAGCAGAGAGAGCGGGGAGGAACAGGGGCGAGGAGCGAAGGCGAAGAAAAGGCGGATCAATCCCAACGATCCATCATGCCAGGAGCTGTCCAAATAATCAAAGGCATCAGCCAGGTTGATGTATAGCTGATGTCACCACCAGAGACCCTTAACAAGGCAGGCAGCACAACAGCTGCTGGTCAGGGAGTGCCTCCGCACACGCCGGGCTGGGGCACGGGGACACGGCCATCCATCACTGACCCACCCTAATGGGCAACCTTATTAGGCAGCTGACAGCCCAGGGCAGCCCCCTCGCCCTCCCCACGCCGGGCTGGCCCCGGGCACGGGGTGCTGGGGCAGGGTGGGCACCCCCCGGGCTCGGGGGGGCTCGGCCCCAGTGAGGGCGGGTGCTGCAGGGGGACAGGGGTGGGCACTGCCCAGCAGTGGGCTGGGATGGGCTGGAGGGGTCTTTCCCCATCCCTGATGAATCCCCCAATATCCCAGAGGGGTTTGTTGACCTTCTGGCTGGGACTCGAGGGGCACAAGCTGCTCAGGAAAATAGAAATAATAAAGAAAATAGGACATAGACATAGAGGGAGACCTGAAGCAAAGCTTTTACCAGCTTTTACCATCTTGCTTTTACCTCTCCTGCTGCTGGGGAGGGGAACACGGTGGTGCCCATCAGTCCCTGGCAGTCCCAAAATCCCTGCCAGTGGTGCTGCAGCAGCTCTGGAGGTGTGGGATGAGACAGACAATCCCAAAATCCCTGCCAGCAGCTCTGGAGGTGTGGGATGAGACAGACAATCCCAAAATCCCTGCCAGCAGCTCTGGAGGTGTGGGATGAGACAGACAATCCCAAAATCCCTGCCAGCAGCTCTGGAGGTGTGGGATGAGACAGACAATCCCAAAATCCCTGCCAGCGGCTCTGGAGGTGTGGGATGAGACAGACAATCCCAAAATCCCTGCCAGTGATGCTGCAGCAGCTCTGGAGGTGTGGGATGAGACAGACAATCCCAAAATCCCTGCCAGTGATGCTGCAGCAGCTCTGGAGGTGGGGGATGAGACACCTCCATCCCTCTGCACATCAGGGCAGGGCCCAACTGTGCTGTCAACCTGCCAAAAAACAGTGTTTCCCCCCAGTCCCTGCCCTCCTGCAGGGCAGGAGGGGAAGGAGTGACGTTCCCCTGCTCAAATCCCCAAATTCCTGCTGCAAAGCCTTGGCTGAGCTCGTGGGGGTGACCCGAGTGTGGGGACCCAGGGGCTGATGGGCACCACCGTGTTCCCCTCCCCAGCAGCAGGAGAGGTAAAAGCAAGATGGTAAAAGCTGGTAAAAGCTTTGCTTCAGGTCTCCCTCTATGTCTGTGTCCTATTTTCTTTATTATTTCTATTTTCCTGAGCAGCTTGTGCCCCTCGAGTCCCAGCCAGAAGGTCAACAAACCCCTCTGGGATATTGGGGAATTTATCAGGGAGTGGGAAAAACCCCTCCACCCCATCCCAGCCCACGGCAGAACACCCAGAAGTTGGGAATGGCCGGATTTCCAGCCTGGATTTACCAGCAGATGGCACTTCCCCCTCTCCACGGCCACCCCTGTCCTCACCTCCCACAGCACCTCAGCACTGAGGAGGGGGGAAAACACCTTCTCGTGGCTAAATCCCACAGAGGAGGGGGGAAAAAACACCTTCTCGTGGATAAATCCCAGAGAGGAGGGGTGAAAACACCTTCTCATGGCTAAATCCCACAGCAGGAACATGTCATCTCATGGATAAATCCCTGGCATGTGCACACACACACACACACACACACACACACACACACGTGTGGATGTAGTGGGAACCTCTGCATGTAAAAAACATGAAAAAACCCCTTATTTTTCCTCATCTGGGCAACAAGAGGTGCTGATGCCTGTCATTAATGAATGCCTGCAATTAATTAATTAATAATACCAGTTCAGGTGGGGTGCTACAACACCCTGAAAGGCTCCAACACCAGGAGGCAGGAGGTGGTTCCTGCCTCTCGAGCCCCCATTTCCCTAAAAAATCCCCTTTTCCCGGCGGATCCCGTCGGATTAAGCGGCGCCCGGGTTGATTGGTGCAGTTTCAATGGCTCGTTCAGCCATCGATCGCCGTCATGTCACGGGGAGAAAAGGATTAATAATCGGGTGCTCAGGTTGGCTCAATAGCGCTGATAGCGCCTGACAAAACGGCGCTCGGAGCGCTCCCACCGGAGCACTATCCGGGGAGGGGGAGCCGCAGGAAACATCACTCAGGGGCTCCGTGGAATAATGATTAACTCCAGATCTCCAGCCCAGAGAAAATCCCACGAACAGTTTCTATTATTTCCAGATAAATTCTCCCCCCTCTCTCTCTCTCTCTCTCTCTCCTCCCCTCGCTCCGCTCCTGTTGCGCCAGAGAGGAGCTTTTCGGGGAGATGCATCTCTGGGGCTGCCTCTCCCTCCTCCTGCTCCCCCCACGGCTCCTCTACAACCCACCCGGGAGGAAACACGCTCCTCTGTAACCCTCACATTCCTTGTGACCCTCAGGAAGACAAACATTGTCCCCTCACGAGCTCCCGATGCCGCAGACAAGGAGCAGGTTCCCACCAGGTTCCTGTGCCAGGAGCGATACCCGTGCCCTGCCCGGCCTTGGTCCTGCCACTCCTGCCTGCCACCATCTCCCTGCCACCACTGGTGCCTGTCTGAATGGCCAGGAACACGGGATTTCCACGATCCATGGGGTAGGGACACAGGTAAAGGAGCTCTGGTGCCTCCCAACAGCTCCACCTCACTTAGGAACCACGGAACATCCAACAGCCCTGGAGCTGCAGGATCCAACCCACCACCCCATGGAACATCCAACAGCCCTGGAGCTGCAGGATCCAACCCACCACCCCATGGAACATCCAACAGCCCTGGAGCTGCAGGATCCAACCCACCACCCCACCTTCCAGCCTCCAGGAGCCGGGTCTGGGTGTAGGTGCAGTGACCTCCTCCCTCCAAATCAAAGGAGGGTGGGATTGGGGCAGTAAATCCCACCCCGGTGCACATCAGCCCGGCAGTAAATCGGAATCCTCTCCGTGCCCTCTTTATTATCACATTCACAGCATGAAGTTATGAGCTTCTTCACAGCTCCTGCTATAAAAATGTGATGGATGGCGGGGGAACCTCGGGGAGTTAATCTATTCTCCCATTAAATTTTACTTTAATTGGTCTTTGAGTCAATCAGAAACTCACTAGACAGTGAATTAAGAAAAGAAAAAGGGGGGGAAAAAAAAGAGTGGAACGGGGTGGGGGGAGCAAAAGGAGGTGCCTTTTTTTGCTGGCTGGATATTACAATGCTGGATTAGCCTTCCAGAGGCAGGCGAGGGGCTGGCAGGCCACGCTGAGAGGGTTCTGCATGGCTTGAGGTATCACCACAGAGGGGCAGAGCCAGGCAAGGGATGCAAAAAGGAAAAAAAAAAAAAAGAAATCCTTGGCAAACACGCGGGGGCACGGATGGAACCCGGGCAGCAGCGACAGCGGAGCAGCGGCGCCGGCGCCGGCAGAGGGAGGATGGAAACGGCATCACCCAACAACCATCAACAACAACATCACCAGGGAGGCTGGGGCAGCGCTCCTGACCTCTGGCAGCCACTGGAATTACACAGCAGCAAAGCCCGGGCTCAGGGAGGCCCTGGCACTGCCCTCAGCCCGAGTTTGTGCTGGCACGGCCCGGAGCGAAGGGTGAGGTGTAAAATCCCCCAAGGGGCTCCTGACAAAGGGACTGACACCCTCCCGGGATCCGGGATCCTCTGGCTCGTTAGAAGAACGAGAAGAGCATCAGAAGAGCCTGCAGAGCAAACAATCCTCCCAAAAATCCGACTGCAGCAGGAGGGATCCCAGGCGGAGGGAGCGGGAAGGCAGAGCCGGGAACGCCGCGCCCGGAGTTTATGCCCTGGAATATCTGATAATCAGGTTTTATGGGAGGGAGCCCCAGGGACAGGCATTGTCTCTGCAAACAACAGGCTTGAGGGAAAAGCTGAGGTTTGAATAATGTGCTCAACCTTCACTTATGGTAATGGTTATGTGCATATATGCATATGTGTGGATATGTGGGCACACACACACACACACAGACAGACAGACAGACAGACAGACAGACAGACCCCCGGCGGGCACAGAGAGCAGGGGCTGGCTCTGCAGGAACCCTGCTCTGCCTGCAGGACCTCGGGAGCAGGACAGCAGCAGCTGGAGTGGGAAAAGCCTCATCCTGGGCTGGTACAAGGGACTGAAACCAGTAACTGGGGCAGAGAGGAACCAGTCCCAGAAGTGGCACAGCCCTAAGAAGGGGTGACACAAACCTGGGGGGCTTTGGGGCACAGCTGGACCCACCAAGATGGTCGATATTTGAGCCTGGTGGAGCTGTGAGGGTGCAGCACCCCCAGACCCCCATCTCAGAGGGTGAAACCTCACCCTGGGGAGGGGCTCAGGCTCTGAAAGCCCCCAGTTGGAGCAGCCCCAGCACAGGCAGTAGGTGCTGGGGCTGCGGGGGGAGTTCACAGATCCCCCCTCCACAAACCATCCCCTCCCAGGTGTGTGACTTCCCCAGGAGTGCTGCAAACATCCCCTTTAAAGCCCTGTGCTCCTGGAGTCCTGGGAACACCCAGCACAGCTCCGTTTTCCTCACAGAGGAGAGAAAAAGCTTTAAAACACGAGGTAAGAGGCAGAACACAAAGCCAGACCCCCCATTTGGGACATTCCAGAAGGAGGGGCAGCCCTGTCTCCACCTGGAGGGCAGCGAGGGGGGCACTGGGGGGGGTCCCAGGGGGCTCCACTGATTCCAGCTGCTTGGATTGACCAAGCACCTGCTCTGAGAGCCAAAAAGTCCCGATTTTGGGAGAAGAAGAGGAAGAGGAAGGGGAAGGTTGGGGAGAGCTGACAGTCCTGCATCAGGAACAGCCCCATCCAGGCTGGATCCCGGCATTCCCACGCCTCCTGTCTCCAGAAGGAGGACTGGGTGATGCTGTTCCAGCCCTCCTAAAACACACCTGCCCCGGGCTGAGAGGCTGCACAGCACCCCAGGCTCCCTGCACGGGCTCCAGGCCTGACCCCGGGATGAACTCTGGGAGCAGAGGCAGCGATGAGTCCCCCGGGAATGTGCCCTTTCCATGAGGATGGGTGGCAGGAGGGGGGAGAGAGGGCTGGAGGCAGGCAGGAGTGGTCCTGGCTAATTATGGAAATGAGATCTCTCCAGCAGCAGACTTGGGGCTCCATTTGGACTGACAGCTCCTGAAGGGATCATCTGACACCCTTAATGGGGGACCAGGGGCTCGGGGGCTGTGTGCCAGTAAATCCTGCACGTCCACGGAGCGGGGACGTGGGGAGGGGGGACAAGCCCAGATGTGCTGGAGGGGGCTTTGGGGACCGCTCTGCATCCAACTGCTGGCTTTGCTCCACAGGAAAACAGGGAAAACACTCCCATGCACTCACTGCACCACCTCCTGCAGCCCTCCCCTGGCAGGGCTCGGTGCCCAGCCCTCAGCTGGCTCAGGCTCCATTTCCACCGGGGTAAATCCCGGGATAATGTGCCAGTGGCCGTGGGAATTTGCCCCCACCCACCCAACTCGTTCTTCCAGCACCCCCCCCCCCACTCCCCACCTCCCCTTGGTGCTGATGCAGCTCAGAGGGGACCAGGGGGCAAAGCCAAGACCAGAACTCGGAAGCGCCTGAATCCCCATTCCAGGTTTTCTGGGAAGACTCGGCAAAGGCCCAATTTGCCACCCAGACAATTCCTAGAGCTCGACATCCCCCTCTGGAGAGCGGGGAAGGACAAAGACCCGGCGGGGCTGCCATTCCCTGTGGTGACTGCCCAGGCACAGCAGGGACACTGTCACTGCCCCCCCACAGCAGGACATCCCAAAACGGTCCTGGACCATCCCCGTGGCAATCCAACACCTCTGTCCCTTTGCCAGAGCGCTGTGTGACCCCTCGGGCAGCATCCCAAGGGTTAACACCCCCCAAACCCACCCCGAGCCGGAGCGGGGATGTCACCGGTTTAAGGCCGGTTTCAAAAGCGCAGGTTTTTCCCTTCCCTGTTTCCCCGTTTCTCGTGAACTTGGAGGGTGAGACGGAGCAGAATCCAACAGAATCCAACCTCTCCCCTGCCCACCCACCTGCCCACCCCCTGCCACCCTCGGGGCTCGGCTGGCTGGGGAATGAGCCCCGTCCATCAGCGCTCGGGAGGGCGTCGTTCCGCCGGAGGAGAATGGACTTCCCGAGCACATGGACCTTAAACTGCAGGGAAACAGAGCCCTAAATCTCTGGCTGCAGATTTACGGCCTCCATTCTCTTTCTTTACTGCAAATACAATCCGGCAGTAATGGTCTAACACAGGAACACCATCACCAGCCGGCTGATGGCTCACATAAAAGCAATGTCAACCAAAAACTATGAGTTTATAAAAGGGAACAAACCCTCAACAGTGACAAGAACATGAAACCCATTAACAATTTAAACACTCTCCATTTTTTATTCCCCACCTTGAAGCTATTACGGCTGATAGAAGGCTTCACAGCTGAGTTAACCACTTCGAGGGAGGGCTGCTCGCACGCAGAGTTCGCCGAGGTGGGAGGTTACGTGGTTCCAAACCAGCCAGGGGCTTTTGCTCCTGCAAAGTCCTCAACCACCTTTCCCTCCCCTGGACCTGCTCAGCATCCGGCAGGATCTGCCCACGTGCCGTTTCCAAGGCTTTGGAAAGCTGCCCAGTAACCCCGAGGTACCAAAAGATTATTGCCATGGTTACCGGGGGGGGGGGGAATAAAAAGAAAAATTGCAGGTGTGTTCTAATTGTTTTTCCCGGAGATTTTCTTGCTGCTCTGGGTCTCTTTTGGCGCCTTGTCATATTATGGAGCAAATATTTGTGGAGGCTCTCGTGGAGTCCCAGAGCTGAGCCCTGAGCCAGCCTGGGGGAGAGGGAAGAGCCCACCTGCTCTGAGACTTCTCAGGGAGCTTTTGCAGAAAACATGGGCAAATCCCAAATAAAAAATCCCAGAATGGTTTGGGCTGGAAGGGACCTTAAAGCTCATCCAGTGCCACCCCCTGCCATGGGCAGGGACACCTTCCACTAGCCCAGGTTGCTCCAAGCCTCATCCAACCTGGCCTTGGACACTTCCAGGGATCCAGGGGCAGCCACAGCTTCTCTGGGCACCCTGTGCAATCCCACCCTCACAGGGAGGGGTTTCTTCCCATATCCCACCTAAATTTCCCCCTCTTTCAGTTTGAACCCGTTACTCCTTGTCCCACCACCACAGTTCCTGATGAAAATACCTGGGGTGCCACTGAAAGTCAGACCCAACTCAGCCCCCAGCTGGTGAATGCCCTTGCTGAGGACTCGGCACACGGTGCCAGCTCCCAGGGAAGTCGCTCCCGGCTCTCCACTGACCCTGAAAACACCATTTTACCTCTCTAACTATCAATTTTCTCCAGCTGCAAAACAGGGGTAACACCAGTTAACCTCTACTGCAAAGTGCTTGATAATCTTCAGTGTGAGTGCTCTGTCCTAGGCAGGAAAATGACTGTAATTTCTCCCTATTATTAGAGGAATTAAGATGGGGCTGATCCTCATCCAGCCTGATCCTCATCCAGCTGGATCCTCATCCAGCCTGATCCTCATCCAGCCTGATCCGCCTCTTTTCCACGAGCTGCCCCAGGAGCAGGAACAGTTCTGACTCCTCCAGGTCTAAACAAGCAGCAGCTCCATGCAAGGTGCAGAGACATCACTGATCCCTGAGGGATATGCAGTCGTGGAATCACGGAATGGTTTGGGCTGGAAGGGACCTTAAAGACCATCTCAGGGTGGGGTTGCCCAGGACACGGGCAGGGACACCTTCCACTGGACCAGGTTACTGGGATCGTTCCCACCATTGATAAAAACAAGGCAAAAACTGGGAAAGAGAGTGAAAAAGATTCCCACACAAACAGCTCCAGAGCCCACTTTTTCCGGGCTGGCTCCAAAATCTCCAGCACCACATCCTGACTTTTCCAGACCTCGTGCCCATTGACCTCCCGGGGATCCCTGTGGCACCACCACCCCCTCCCTCCCTCCCTTCCTTCCTTCCTGCCCCCGGGGGTGACCAGCAGGAAAGCTGGGAACGGCCTGGAATCAGCTCCTCTGTTCCCAAACGGGAGGAAGTGGCACTGGAAGGAGGCTCCTGCCATAAAGCCGCTCCCATCCCATGGAAGCGCCGGCAGATGGGGCCATAAACGTTTCCTCCTCCCCTCACCGAGGCTTCGGGTTCAGCTTCCTCTTTATCTGGCTGGCAGGCTGTAAATGCCTCTCTCTCCATCCCTTGCAGCTGGGATGCACCAGCCCAGCTCCCTTCCTCGGGAGGTTTCATCCCTTTTCATCCCCCAAAAAGGGGAAGGAACGGAAACAGGATCAGAGAGCCCGAAGGGAAGAACCCACACCCTGCCTGATAAAGATCCCTGGGAGGAGATAAAAGCAGGACCCACCAGCAGCTCCGATGGGGCCAAAAAAGGCCCCCCCCAGCTCCAGGCCCCCCCCACATTTGCATATCTAATCACGGGCCTGGATTAATGGACCCTCCTGTTTACCTGGGTTCGATATTTACACGAGCAGCACGAACATCTGCAGCTTCATTAGGCAAGATAAAAGTTAAGGACTATAAACCTTTATGCTTTCCAGTCGTAAAGCTGAAGGGTCAGAAGGGAATTTCTAAACACAGGGAAGTCACTCCAGCACTGCCCGTGACGGGGTTTTCTTGTGACTCTCCAGAGCAGCTGCTGCTGGTCACTGCCAGGTCCTGGCTGGTCACTGCCAGGTCCTGGCTGGTCACTGCCAGGTCCTGGTTGGTCACTGCCAGGTCCTGGCTGGTCACTGCCAGGTCCTGGCTGGTCACTGCCAGGTCCTGGTTGGTCACTGGCAGGTCCTGGCTACTGGTGAGGGTGGAGGGTCCAGAGTCTGATGTGAGCTGGCACTTCCCACATTTCCACGGTCTCCCTTTTATATCCCATCCAACATTTCCACTGCCTTCGTTTTACATCCCATCCCACCTTCCCACGGTCTTTGTTTCACGTCACATCCCACGTTTCCACGGCCTTCATTTTCTCTCACGCTTCACATTTCCACTGTTTCCATTAAATATAGCATCCCACATCTCCATGACCTTTGTTTCACACTGCATCCCGAATTTCCAAGGTCCTCATTCCCACATTCCCTGTTTTACATCGCCCACCTCCTGCAGGATCTGGGTTTTTGCTTCTGATTTAAAGACCTGATACTCCAGTTTTATACCAAGAAAAGCCACATTTAGGCACCATAACCGGTGTCCTCTTGAGCAGAATGGGAAAAACTGTCACCCCTTCGACCTAATTCTGCCCCTTGTTTGAAAATTCGGGCAGCTTTTATCACCCCAGGTACTTTGTGTCTCACAACACTCAGCTCCAGGCTCTTCCTACCAGGAGCTGCCTTGGCTGCCCACACAGTCATTCCTGGGGCTGCTGCTTTCCCAGTTTTAGGAAGACCTCAGGCCCCAGAACCCCGAGGTGGAATTCCACAGCCTCATTCCCTGCTTTTTAAATGCCAAGAGCT
This sequence comes from Pipra filicauda, assembly GCF_003945595.2. Lineage (NCBI taxonomy): Eukaryota > Metazoa > Chordata > Aves > Passeriformes > Pipridae > Pipra > Pipra filicauda. The sequence goes on from NW_024104932.1 coordinate 115,104, forward strand.
GTTTTTCCATCTTAGCCCGGACCCAGGCCGTGCTCCACGACACCTCTGAGCCCACCACAAACCCTTTTCAGCCCCATTCCAACCCCTCTGAACCCCTCCATAACCCCCCTGAGCCCCTCCATAACCCCCTGAGCCCCTCTATAACCCCCCTGAGACCCTACATAACCCCTCCATAACCCCTCTGAGCCCCTCCATAACCCCCTGAGCCCCTCCATAACCCCTCCATAACCCCCCTGAGCCCCTCCATAACCCCCTGAGCCCCTCTATAACCCCCTGAGCCCCTCCATAACCCCTCCATAACCCCTCTGAGCCCCTCTATAACCCCTCTGAACCCCTCTATAACCCCCTGAGCCCCTCTATAACCCCCCTGAGCCTCTCTATAATCACTCTGAGCCCCTCCATAACCCCCTGAGCCCCTCTATAACCCCCCTAAGCCCCTCCATAACCCCTCCATAACCCCCTGAGCCCCTCTATAACCCCCCTGAGCCTCTCCATAACACCTCTGAGCCTCTCTAGAACCCCCCTGAGCCCCTCTATAACCCCCCTGAGCCCCTCTAGAACCCCTCCATAACTCCTCTAGAACCCCTCCATAACCCCTCTGAGCCCCTCTATAACCCCCCTGAGCCCCTCTATAACCCATCTATAACCCCTATGAGCCCCTCTATAACCCCTCTGAGCCCCCCCATAGCCACCCTGAGCCCCCCCATAACCCCCCTGAGCCCCCCCACGCCACCCCTGCAGTTCCATATCCCCCTTCCCACGACAGACAAGCCATAAAAGCCACCCCCCCACCCCCCCCATCCCTGTGGGATAACCATATCTGAGCAGGCAGAGCCTTGTCCTGGGCCATAAATCAAACCCTGGGCACTGGGGGCCAGCAGCCCCTTCCCTAAACAGGTATTTCCGCAGCCAGCAGCGACCCAAACAGGAAAGGGAGCTGGAAAAACACACGGAGACGCTCAGACCCCCCCAGTCCCAGGGGCAGGAGGAGCCGGACGGGGCGACGGCGCTTTCCACCCCCGTGAGATTTGGAGCAGGGAGGGGGGAAAAAAACCTCCCCAGCAAAGCTGGGATGGGAGACACGGCGCTTCAAAGCCCCAAATTCTGGGTTAGAGCAGTTAAACCCCCCTGATTAGCAATAACAACAGTGCCAGGCTGATGTTAATTAGGACAAGGGGACTCTTGTTCCAAGAGTTTCCTAAAGGTTGTTTGGGGGAATGGATGCTCTGGGTTGTTTCACTGCACTGCACGCCCCCACCTTTGGTTTTAAGGACAGTGGGGGGGTTTTTTTGGAGGGGTCTGGGCTAAAAGGGGGAAAGTTTTGCAGGAGGAAAGGGGCTGACAACCCTCCTGTGCTGAGACCCAGGCACGGGATGCTCCAAGCCCTGCCCCGGCGGCCACAGGGGAGCGGAGCCTCCACATCGGCCCCTTTTCAAGGATAAAACGGGTTTTAAGGACTGGCTGTGTCCCACGAGGGGATCTGCAGGCGTCTGGAGGTCCTTTCTATCTGGAATCAGATGGGCCTCGGGCTGGTGGAGTCGCAGGAGCTGCTCCAGGAGGGTCCCACAGGCACCTGTGCCCATAGAACCCAAACTCCTCCCTCGGTCCATCCCCACAGCAAAGGGGGTTTTACCCCCAGGTTTCCCACACTGACTCCAAAAATGATTTTCTTTCACATCCACCCGTTCCCCCCTATATTTTACGCAAAGAAACAAAGCCCAGGCAAACTTCTGTCCAGGCCCTGCGTGGGGTCAGCCACACCAGGACAGCCCAGGCAAGCCGGGAACCATCAATAAATACCATTTTTTCCCAGAGGACTGAGGAGCCCCTGACCAGTTTTTCCCACCACGAGCTGCCCGCACGCCCCAAAACTCCCAAGTTTCGAGGGCTCTTCCCTCTGAATATTTAACCAAGATGTTTTTTAAAGGAAGAGCGCAAACCCAGAGGGATTTATTTTTATCTTTCTAATTGTGGGGAGCCCTCTCTGCGCCTGTGTTTTTCCAGGATTAACAGCTAAAGCAGGAGAGCTCTCTAGTTTTTTTTTTTTTCCCAAGCCTTCTAATTCCACTAAACATCCTCCACCCCGAAAAGGACTCCACAGAATCCCATAAAACATTATTTATCTGCGTGCGTTAGCCGCACGATACTGTAATTTCCAGAATAAACGCCGGGTGTAAATTGTTGTTTATGTTGGAGCCTGACTGTCTTTTACGAGGAACAAAGTGAAAACCCAAATCTTCACGGCTTTATTTCTTCCGCTGAAACCTCTCCTGCAGGAGGAGAAGGCGCCTGGTGGAGCGGCTTTAATGGATGGCTGTAAAGATTGGTGGGTTAAAACAAAGTGCAGGGAATCACCTTCTTCTTCTTCCTCCCCCATTTTTACTGCCAAATCCTCAGCTGGTGTAAATTGGTGTAGCTCCAGTGACTTTGGTTCATCTGGCCCACGAGTGTCATTTAAATCAAGCCAAATTAAAGGCAGAGCGGCGCCGTTCACACGGTTCTAATTAAAGGCCCATCAACGATCCTGTCACCAGCCCTGCCTTGCTCAGAAACGCTTCCTCCCACCCCGTGTCCAGCCCTGAACTGGAGGCTCAGTGATCCCAAAATCCCCCCGGGAATCTGCACCCCCAGGACGCCCTGAGGTGCCTCCCTCCATCCTCCTGATTCCCTTCGTGGATGGGGATCTTTGGAGGAGCCTGAGGGTCCTCCAGGAAGGACTTTGGGGCAGGACCTGTCCCTGCAGCTCAGACCTGGGCTGTCCGAGCCTGGGCTCGCCCCATTTCACTTCTGACACCCACATGAGGTGTCTCTGTCAGCCTCTTCCCGGGGCAAAGCTGTCCCTGGGGATGTCCCACTCTGTGCCCAGGTCCTGTCTGACAGTGGGGAAGGACTTGAACCATCAGACCGGGAGAACTTGGGCTTCACCCTGACCCTCCTCTCTGCTGGAGGCTCCACGGGGTAAAAAGGGAGTGTCAGACCCAAGGGTGGGGTGGAGCTGAGCTGGGAGGACCTGGAGTGGGACAGGAGCCCGGGAGGTGAGGCTTTGGGTATGTCACACCCTGCAGGGACATCCCTGCTCCCTCCCATCCCCTCTGCTCTCCAGGCCAGGCCAGACTGGGAGTGTTCCTGCCTTGGCCTTGGCGCTGAGCTCTGAGCTCTGAGCTCAGCTCGGGGGCTGCACCAGGGGCTGAGCCCCCCCTGGGCACAGCAGGACACTTAAACCACCTCAAACACCGAATAACCCACCTCAAACACCGAATAACCCACCTCAAACACCAAATAACCCACCTCAAACACCGAAAAACCCACCTCAAACACCGAATAACCCACCTCAAACACCAAATAACCCACCTCAAACACCAAATAACCCACCTCAAACACCGAATAACCCACCTCAAACACCAAATAACCCACCTCAAACACCAAATAACCCCCATCAAACACCAAATAACCCACCTCAAACACCAAATAACCCACCTCAAACACCAAATAACCCACCTCAAACACCAAATAACCCACCTCAAACACCAAATAACCCACCTCAAACACCAAATAACCCCGAGTTTGTCCTGCTCCAGCTCCCAAATCTTCCCCCTTGGGCACCCTCAGTACAAAGCAGCTGCTGCTGATGTGCAGGGCCGGGGGCAGAGCCTCTGCCCCGAGCTCCTCACCCCATCCCTGCCCTGGGGGATCCCCCCAGAGCTCCAGGGCAGGAGGGAAAGCCCCCAAACCTTCCACAAAACTAAGCAGGACTGTGGGAGATCCTTCCCTGTTCATCCCTCCTGTGCATCCCAAAGGGACCCCGGGAGGGACAGGAGCCCCCCTCCACCCCGACCCCCAAAACGGGGCCACCAGGAGCAGCAGCAGGAGATCAAAGTCCAGGGAAACTTTTGATGAAGTGCCCCGAGCAGACCCGGCACTGGGAAGCAGGAAAGGTCAGAGAGTGGGGAAAAAATAATAAGAAAATATAACTGCTTTCTTATGAGGAAAATATTATGAGTTCTTCCCCTTTTTTCAGCTTTTATGGAAGGAGATTCTGCCAGTTCCCTCAGAAAAAAAGAAGAAAAAGTAGTTTTAAAATGAGATTATGCACCTTCAGGGTGCCATTAGGAAGTTTTACTGTACTGAGATGACATGAAAGCTCTGGAATTAATATCCCTGAGATGCTTCAAACCTGCAATAGCAATTATTGTACTACGTGTCCCTGGATAAATAATAGGGCCATTCAGCTAATTAGCTTCAATGATTTCAGCTCCCTGTAAATTCTCTCTCACTCGGCTATAAAAATAACACAAGGCAAACTTTTGGTAACAGAAACTTCTTTCAGGGAAGAAAAAATAATAAAAAAAAAAATAATAAAAAAAAAAAATCCGGGGGGTTCCCCAGCTCCTAATTCATAACTGCTGTCGTGGTGCTGGTGGTGGTTCCAAGGGCTGGAAATATTAATGGGCTCAACCAGAAAAATAGAAGAGGGAGAGCCATTATTAATTGCCAGTTACTGGTAATAAACCTCTCGCACCAATTTCTGCCCACGCACATGTGCAACCCCATTAATTTCAACGGGGCTGCACGTGTTAATTGAGAGCAGGGTTTAGTCCACTGCTTGTAATTAATTAATCAATCAAGTTTGCAGGCTGCTTTGCCTACTTTAAATCTTTCTTTTTTTTTTTTTTTTCTCTTTTTTCCCCCCCCTCTCGTTTCGTGTCTTCTCTGGGCTCGACTCCTGTTCTCCTTCAAACTCTGATTTACTCCAGGGGGAAAAATGGGAGAAAATCCCGCCATTCCTTGTTTTCCACGGCCTAAATTCACCTCCACCCGCCCCAAATTCCTTGGAATTATTCCCACCATGTTCCCACCTACACCAGCACCCCCTGATTCCCGAGGCTCTCCCACCATCCACCAGTTCCGGGGGGTTTTTGGAGCAGTAAAAGGAAACATTTTCTACCAGCAGCAGCTTTTTTTCTTTTTTTTTTTTTTTAAAGCTGCTTTTTTTTTTAAAGCCCTGATGCTCCAAGAAATTTAAAGCACCGACAAATTCCCATCTAATTTCATGCACAGGGTTTAAGCACATAATTATTTCCTTTACAGCCCCTCTCAGATCTGCCTATAAAAAAAAAAAAAAAGGAACGTGGAGATAGTGAGACATTCCGGGGTTTTTTAAGGTGAATGTGAGAAACAAGCTTTAAACAGGGATTAAATCCTTTTAACAAGGATTATCATCCCTCCCTCCCTCCCAAATCCCAGGTGTCCAGGAGGGAATGTGGCCTTTTTTTCCAGAGAACTCAACAGGCACAACGAGAGGAAAATATTTGTGTTTCTTATTTAAGTGAACCTGATTTCCCACACAGAGCTTAATGGAGCAAAGCAAAGGCACAGGGAATTTCAGGGGGGGAAAAAAAATGGAATAAGAAAGCATCCCAAGTGCTTCCCGGATTTTTTATACAATGCAATGCCCAAATTTTATCTAAAATGAGGGTGTGCTCAAACCCCTCACAGTGGGACCATCTGAAAGCCTCCATTGAAGGAGCTGAGGGTTTTCCAGGGTTGGAAAACACCCGTTTTCCAGCAGAATCCAGCTCCAAAAGACTTGGCTGCCTGGAGAATCCCACCAGGGGAAAGAGCTGGTGTGGGGTCATCTCTGACAAGGGACAAGGGACCATCCAGACAAGGGATGTAAATAAGGGACCAGCCAGAAATGGGAATATCCAGACAAGGGACCATGTAAATAAGGGACCAGCCAGAAATGGGAATATCCAGACAAGGGACCATGTAAATAAGGAAACATCCAGGCAAGGGACCATCTAGAAATGGGACCATCCAGAAATGGGACCATCCAGAAATGGGATCATCCAGAAATGGGATCATGTAAATAAGGGACCATCCAGAAATGGGAACATATAGAAATGGGAATATCCAAACAAGGGATCATGTAAATAAAGGAACATCCAGACATGGGAACAGCCAGAAATGGGAACATCCATAAATGGGACCATGTAAATAAGGGATCATCCAGAAATGGGACCATCCAAACAAGGAACCATGTAAATAAGGGACTATCCAGAAATGGGAACATCCAGAAATGGGACCATGTAAATAAGGGATCATCCAGAAATGGGAATATCCAAACAAGGGACTGTGTAAATAAGGGACCATCCAGAAATGGGAATATCCAAACAAGGGATCATGTAAATAAGGGAGCATCTAGAAATGGGAACATCCAGAAATGGGACCATGTAAATAGGGGACCATCCAGGCAAGGGACCATCCAGACATGGGAATATTCAGACAAGGGATCATCCAGAAATGGGACCATGTAAATAAGGGACCACCCAGCCCCGGGCCCATCTCCCAGGGCAACAGGAGCCCCCGTGTCCCCTCCTCCCCAGGGGTGGCCCCTGCCTGGCTCTGGCCCTGAGCACAGACCAGGGACTGGCAGCACAAGGACATAAAGACCCGCAGCGATTCCTCCAAATGGAAATTTATCTCCGAGGTGCCCCCGCGCCGGCGCTTTCCATCTCAGCCCTCGACATTACGGCCCTTGGTGGTGAGATTAACAACGGCTCTGTGATCAGACCCGGCACGAGCCGGGAAGGACCGGCCCCGCTGTTATTTTAACGCTCCCAAATCCCCTCTGCCCCCTCCCGCTCCCCCTCGCCCTGCCCGGGAATCCTCCTCACTTCGGGCGGGATCCACTGATGACAAATCCAGAGCACCCCCCTCGCCCGGGACTGGGAAGTCCCATCCCATTTTGTTTGGGGAAATTTATCTGAGGCCGATATTTCTCCATGAAATAAATTGGACAAATGAAATGGGGCTGACAACGGGCGATATTTCCCAACTAGCCGGCGCCTCCCCGCAGCGCTCAGGGACTGTCAGGAACCTCTCCCTGAGCTTTTCCCCGTTTATTTTATTTATTTTTGCAAAGCAGGGGCACGTGTGAAGGTTCTGGCACGGGGTATTTTTCAAATCAGTGCAAATCCCGTCGCATCAGAAGCAGGTTTTGCACGTCCCACCCCGACACACCGTTCGTGCTGCACATCCCGATGCCATCCTGGCTGATCTGACAGGTCAGAACAATTAAAAGCTGATCCTGAAAAGAATTTATTCGTTGCCCTCGACACCTTTAGGATTTGAAATCCCCTTGTAAGGTTCCAGCTCAGGTTTGGGGGGGGGGTGAAATTGGTTTTTAAGGGTGATGTTGAGTTGGGGTCACCGCGATGAAGGCGAGGAAAGGTTTCTGGGTGGGTGATGCTGTTACAGGTATTGCAAAAAGCAGGGTCAGAAAGAAAGAAAACTGGGCATGGCCAAAATGCTGCTGTGCTGTTCTCCCCCCTGGCCAGAAGGGGAACATCCAGGCAAGAGAACATCCAAATAAGGGATCAGTCAGAATAAGGGACCAGTCAGAAATGGGACCATCCAAATGAGGGATCATCCAGGCAAGGAACCATCCAGGCAAGGGATCATCTGAATAAGGGATAATATAAATAAGGGACAATCCAGACAAGGGATCATCCAGGCAAGGGAACATTCAAGTAAAGGACCAAACAGACAAGGGACCCTCCAGGCACGGGACCATCCCAAAACAGGACCATCCAGGCAAGGGATCATCCAAACAAGGGATTAAACAGACCAGGGACCATCCAAACAAGGACTCACCCAAATAAGGGACCATCCAAATAAAGGATCATCCAGGCAAGGGACCACCCAAACCAGGGACCACCCAGAGCACGTCATCACTTGCTCTGAGGTCTCTCCTCCTCACTCGAGGACCAGCCTGTGCCCATCCTCCTCCCCACCCCTCTGGCTCAGCCTCGTGCAGCTCCAGGCAGGATCCTGGGGGGAATCTGCAGCCTGGCAGCTCCGTGGGGAGCGAGTGAGGCCGTGAGCCGGGAAAGCAGGAGCTGGAACAAGGTGACAAATCCAGCCCCGATTCCTGCCGGGTTTGGATTTGTCACCACGGGGGCTAAATTGCTTCCAAGGGCCTGCACTGTGTGGACGCAGCTTTTAAAAGGCAGGACGGGCTCGAAAGCCTCGTGTTGACCCATCCGTGGACCCGTGGCCTTAATCTAAACTTTCCTGGATCTCCCTGGATGAGTGATTATACACACAGGAGGGCAGCTCATCAGCTGCTGTGAACTGCCTGAACTCCACCAGAGTCAGTGGAGAACAGGCCACAGGAACGTTTCCAGACATGGTGCAATGCCACCAGGGTGGAGGAGCAGCAGCACACGAGGACTCCAGGCAGGAATCCGGGGTTTTGTCACCTCCCTGGCCCAAGGAACACGAGCCTTGTCTGGGTGGTTCCTTGCCTGGATGATCCCTTGTCTGGCTTGTCCCTCATTTATATTATCCCTTATTCAGCCCTGCCTGCTTTGCCAGCTCTGTGTGTGTCTTTTGAGCTTGTTTAAATTCAGTTCACTTCTCTTCCACTTCAGCCTCCTTTTTTTTTTTCAGGATAACAGCGCCAGCACTTTGGAAAAGCAGCTGGAATTGTGGGGTTCAAAATAAAAAGCCCAACCCCTGAGCATCACTGTTTATTCCTGACTTCAAGACACCCATGTGTGGCTGGTTCTGCCCACCCACACGCTCCCTTTCACCCCAAAATACACTTTTCAGCCTCAATTTCTTGCCCAAACGAGCCACCAAAGGCAGGGTCTGCCCCAGACAACCCCACTCCCAAACAGCACCTTCCCAGAACGATTTCCTGGGGCCCTTCCAAGAGCTTCATCCATGTAAAACCTCGGCCACGGGGCAGCCAATCTGCCACACATGTGGGTGTGAACAACACACGGAGGTGTGGAGGGGACCCTCCTGGAGGAGCAGGGACAGGCTCCGTGTCCATCCCTCCTCTGCTCCACCTGCAAGGAGAGATTCAGTCCCCCAGCCGGGGACTCGCGGGCTGCTCATCCCACCAATCAATTTTTACGGCTGGAGAGGATAATAATGGTAATATCAGTATAAAAAAACCCCCTCAATGACCCATAACAGTAACATATTACAGCTCCCTTTAAATAACTGTGCGAGCTGCAGTTCCTTTGTCTCTCTGGCAGCAGACGAGACGAGGCACCGGGACCGGCTCCGCGTCTCCGGGATGTGCCAGAGCTCCCAAAACGAGGAGGACACGTCGGGATGGGGATGGGGGGATGAGGATGAGAGACCCAGCAGCTGTGGGAGAAGGGCTGGCAGGGAGAACAGGGCAGAAAGACCAGCTCAAGCTCCAAAGATTTCGGCTGAGATTTAATCCCATCCTCGCTCCCGTGGCCCGAGCAGAGCCGACCTCTCGATCCCAAATCCACGGTGCTCCCGAGCTGTATCCCAACAGAGCACACACAGCTCCCAACAGAGCACACACAGCTCCATTCCCAACTCCCCCTGCAGCAGGAAAACCCGGGGGCAGAGTATTTTTCCCAGGGCACCAAAACAGAGCCCGTTCCTTGGAGCCCTCGGGCGCTTCTGTGCTTTTTTGGGGGCCGCAAAGGACTCCAAGTTCTCGCTTGCCACGTGCCAGACAAAAAGTTAAAGCGCAAAACTCCCCACACTGTCACCCCTGAAAGCCCCAAGGGGAGGACAGGGCTTATTTTATTTATTGTGCTAGATGTATTTATTCATTTATCCCACTGAAGGGAAGAACGAACAGGAGGAAGAACCGCCCAGGACTTCGGTTCGCTGGGACGGGAGGATGAAAATGAACAGGATTTTTTTTCTGCTTTCTTTGCAGATTCAAAGCCATCAGCTCAGCTGTTACTCCACAAAAACCCTCCTTAAAATACTGGCCTTGATTTCCAAGTACAATAAAGCACCTTCGTGCTTTCATGTGGAAGGACCTCGTGGCTGCCCTCAATCTCCAGCACATCATTACCCACCCCCCGAGTACCTGGCACCCAACACTCCTGCACCTCCCAGGCAGCACCACGGCCTCGTCCAAAGGGCTCTGTTCCTCCCAGGAACTGTTGCAGATAAGTTTAAAATGCAAAACCAGAAAAATTTAAATTTTTAAAGAACTCTCTGGAGCGCTTGAAGCCCTTTTTTTTTCCCCCGCTTCAAACCGGGAGCAGACCCAGATTATTCTTTCAACAGCATCGCTTCAGATTTGTGTTTATGCACCAAAACCAGCAGAGCTGGGGCCAAACTGCCTAAAATAGATTTAAAAACCAGTGGGTGAGACGAGAACGTGACAGGAACACACATGACCCCCACACAACCCACCCACAAACACGGAGCTCCTCGTTCCTTACTCCAAGCTCTCTCCTGCCCTCACAAACCCCACAAATGCCTTGATTTTCCGTGGATATTATTGGGAACGAGGCTTCCCAGTGACCCTCAGATTTGCACACACACAACAAAAGCTGCTCTGCACCTGCACGCTGTGAAGGGATGGGGGGACTCGGGGATGTTCCCTTCGGACAATCCCACATCGGGGGTTTTTAAAGGGCGAATCCGGAGCCTGTTTTCCTCAGGAAAAAACCCGTCCCTTCCTTCCCACCAAATTCCCCAAAAAACAGCAGCCAAAGCAGGCTGAAGGAGCTGCTCTGACAGCAGCAATCGGGCTGAGCAGGAGAGAAGGAAAGGCAGTAAAAAAGATCCTAAAACAACCTTAAAAATGTGCTGCTTCGGACGGACTTTCCCGCACCTGAAATCCCGAATCCCGAGTTTTCTGCACACGCCAACCCCTGGAGGATTCCCAAGTCCCTTTCTCTCCTAATGTTTGCTTTATTCAGGAATATTCCCCCCAGCCCTATTCTGGCTCCCTCTTAACCACACAGAGCTCCTGCAAACAGGAGATTTTTGGCTTTTCCCGAATTCCCACAAATGCCCCCAGCCCTGAGCCCGTTCCCTGCCGCGTCTCAGATCCCACCAGGACAAGGTCCCCCCCCTCCATCCCACCAGGACGAGGAACTGGGGTGCAGCCCCCTGGATTCCCTTTGCTCCAGGTGCTCTCCTGGATTTTTAGCTCTTAATTCCTCACAGATAACGAAGCAGGAGGATTTTATCAGTGCGGGGAAGTGGGTGCTGCTTCCTTCCCTTCTTCCCTTCTTCCAGCCAATTCCCTGATTCCCAATAAACCAGGAAACGCTGCCGGGGACACTTTACATGGAGCCATTTAAATGAGAAGGAAACGAGGTGTTTGTGCTGCAAACCCAGGTATTAAATACATAAGAAACCATCATTTAAACCCATCTCTGCTCCTGCAGAACGCCAGGAACCTGAAGTACAGGGATATTTCAGCTCCCCCAAAAAAACCCAGGAAGATCTTACTCAAAAAAAAAAAATTCCCTCCTGCAAAATTTTTTTTTTGAAGCGGGAGGGGGAAAAAAAGTTCCTTTTGTTTATGGATTTATAAATAAAAATCCATTTTTATTAAAAATCCATTTTTATTTATAAATAATAAATAATAAAAAATATATAATTTTTTATTTCTAAAAATAAAAAATCCATTTTTATTTCTAAAAATAAAAATAGAGAGGCGGGGAGGGGGGGAAAAAAAAGCGTTTCTTTTAATCAAAGCCAGAATATTTAAGGAGATTAGATGGGTTTATTTTTCATGTGTAAAAAGGGGACGTTTTGAAAACGCTCCTCTAAAATTTTAAAAAAAATAATAAATAAATAAATTTAAAAAAAAAAAGAAAAAAAAAGAACAAAAATCAACCCAAAAGGCCTCGATCACCAAATAAATTATTTAGCTCTTATATAAACCCCGGCATGAAACGACAAACATTTCTGTCACTTTTGCAGGGCCCTGATTACGGTGCATTATGTTCCCTCTAACAGCTTTTCCCCGGCATCATCACTAATGGATTTTATAACATGCTTTATAACAGGTTATTAAGGAATATGGCTATAGCTGGTAATCGCTGTATAATATGAATAAAGCATTTAAGAAACGGCCCCTTCATTTAAACTGTTAACTGGGAACACTGCGCCGAGCCAGAGGGATCTCTGGGCAGGGCTTCCATCACCCCAAAAAACCAGGATTTTGGAGCGTTTCCCCCCCGTTTTCCCGGTGGTTTTTTAACCACCAAACCCCGTTTCATCCGTCATTATTCTTCAAACCTCCCGCAAGAAGCGAATCCCCCCCCCGGGACTATTTTTCCTTCCCTATGATGAGTCATTTCTTCCGGGCGACGGCGCCATAAATTCTCCCAAAGTTCAAGCTCGCCGTGCACGGGCCATTGCCGAGGCTCCCGTGTCACCTCCCGCCCGTGTTTACGGCCTCTCCTTCCCCACACACCTCCCCTGCTCCGTCAGCCCCGGCACTGAATCATCCCGGCCCTGAGCCCGCTCTGCCCGTCGGAGCCGGCGGCAAAATTCCCGTTGACTCGACGGGAACGCGGGGAAGGGGCTCTGTGGGAGGGGATGGATCCCTCAAACCCGGCCCCGTTTGGGGGATCTGGATAAGGGTAAAAACTGAGGGGCTGCAGAGGTGGTGGGGTGGGGGAGGGAGGGATAAAATTAACGGGGTAACTGGGCGGGTGGTTGTAAATGTGCCCCCGGGAGGGGTTTGGAAAAGTCCGGGAAAAGGAAAATGTGTTGTCGTCTCCCCCCAGTTAAGGGATGGGGTTTGGGGGGTTTTGTGGAGCAACCAGCCCGGCACCGTGGGAGAGCCAGGATCCTGCATTCCATACCCTGTGTCCAGCATCCCATATCCAGGATCCTGCATTCCATACCCTGTGTCCAGCATCCCATATCCAGGATCCTGCATTCCATACCCTGTGTCCAGCATCCCATATCCAGGATCCTGCATTCCGTACCCTGTGTCCAGCATCCCATATCCAGGATCCTGCATCCCATATCCAGGATCCTGCATTCCATACCCTGTGTCCAGCATCCCATATCCAGGATCCTGCATTCCATACCCTGTGTCCAGCATCCCACATCCAGCATCCCATATCCACTATCCTGCATCCAGCATCCTGCATCCCACATCCTCAACCCCACATCCAGCATCCCACACATCCGTCCTGCAACCCATATCCTACATCCAGTATCCCACATCCAGCACCTCATATCCATGTCCCCCCATCCAGCATCCCACATCCTGCACTTTTCCTCCTGTATCCTGCATCCTGGACCCCACATCCAGCATCCTGCACCTCACATCCCGCATCCAGCATCCATATCCCACATCCAGTATCCCATATCCCACATCCAGCATCCATATCCCACATCCAGCATCCCATATCCCACATCCAGCATCCTACATCCCTCATTTCCAGCATCCCATATCCCACATCCAGCACCCCACATCCTGCATCCAGAATCCCATATCCCACATCCAGCATCCCAAATTCCTCATCCAGCATCCATATCCCACATCCAGCATCCTACATCCCTCATTTCCAGCATCCCAAATCCCACATCCAGCATCCCACATCCCTCATTTTCAGCATCCCATATCCTGCCTCCAGCACCCCATATCCCACATCCCGCATCCCGCGCGGCGGGCGCGTGTCAATCCCGACTCCACAAGCAGGTGGCAGTGGCGACATTTCCCGACGAGGTTTCCCGGCTGGAAATGTCCAAAGGCGGGAGAGGAGCGGGGGGAGGAACAACCCTCGCCCAGGAACAAACACACGCGAATAAATAACCCGGCGGAACGTGAACTTCTTTTGCCTCTATCAGATCATTGTTAACAGCTAATAAAATATCAGTCTGCGGGGACACGAGATAGAACCAATCCCCTAATAAAGAGAGTCAAAGGAAGGAAATTAGATCTGCCGGGTTTTTATACCTTTCCAATAAAGTGATGGATCTGGAGGTTCAGGGCGATCGTTGCCTAAAAAAAAAAAAATTAAAAGTGGAGCCCGGGTGTGCCACAGGTCAGGGCAGGGAGCTGGGGGGACACGGCCCCACCACGCAGCCCATTCCCACCCCAACCAGGGCTCGATGCTTTTTAAAAAGGGCCCATCAGCCAATGCCACACGTCAGATGGAAACCCGGATGAAAAAGTGTCGCGGGCTCCGCTCCGATATCGCGCCGCAATTAATTAATATCAACCGAATTAATCACGGCGAGTTAAGGGAAATGTTATTAAACAACGCGCGGGCACAAACGCCCCGGCAGCCCCCTCCCACCAAACGTGAGCGTCTGCAATATTTGCCTGCAGCTGACGACAATAAATCCTCTTAAATTTGCCTCCCAAGGTCAGCGGGAGCGGGAGCCGCGTGTCTATGATTTTCGAGTTTACCTGCTAGAGGAGAGAGAGGGGTCAGTAAATTATCCTCCCAATTCAGCCTAATTGAATGGCCCGGTGGACGTCGGGCTCGGAGCTGGAGGGAGCACGAGGACACACTTGACAACCCCCATCTGTCAGCCCCGCCGAGAAGGGCCAGGTAAATGGGCTGACGGGGGGGAAGACACACCACGTGCGTGAGGAGAAGAGCGAGAGTGCCAGAGGAAGGAGGACAGAGCCACCTCCACCACCGGGAAAGCAACTTCCCTCCTTCGTTTAGTGAGTGGAACCTGCAGCTCACGGGGGAAGGTGGGAGCCTGGCCGGGAGCTCGTTATGGATTCTCCTCCTGGTGAGAGGAGATGTTTCCAAGCAGAGCTGGTTGTGCTGCTCTGGAGCAGGACAACTTCCAGGGTTTGCCAAATTGGGCAAAGAATGACAGGTTGATGCCCTCGAGAAAAATGGATTCCTGGTGCAAATCCACTGGAGCAGCCAAAGCTGCAGCCCAGGGATTGCACAGTGCTGGGGGGCTTTTATGCAGAGGCTTCGAGGGTCTTTATGGGAGTTTTAGTGGCATTAATCCCGTTTTGGAGATGGAGGAAGCAAAGCAGAGCCATTTGCTCCAAATGACTCAGTGGAGACCAAGAACCAACTGCTCTGACAGCTCCTCCCGAGCCTGATCCGAAGGGACGGGCAGAGAGGAGCATCCATCCTGCTCGGAGCACAGGGACAACTCCAAGCTGGCTCTCAACACAAGTGGGATCCAACAACACCCAAATCCCTGTGGCAGGCCTTGGAAAAAGGAACACCACAGGGATTGAGGGATACAGGGATGGAGCAGAAGGAAAAGCAGGAGCCACAGAACCTGTTGTGCCAATGCAGCCCTGCAGAAACATAACAGATATATTGACTTCTTAGAAGAGGGGCCAGGAAAAGTCGGGTGAGGCTTCAGAGACGAGCTGGTTTTCCACAGAGGAGTCCCTTGAGTCGGGAATTTTTCCTTACATTAATTTTTCCTCGCATTCAGCAGCTCCTGCCAGAGCACATCAAACGCACGGCAACGTTCCCGAGTCACTCCTGGGAGAAGGGAGGGTGGGAAGAGGGATGCTGGGTGTTGTCACGGGGTTTAATCAATGAGCAAACCAAGGCAAAGCGTGTTCCACTCTCGCCTCGAACTCACCAGCTGAGTTCAAACAGAAAGCAGCAATTTTTACTATTAATCTCGTTTTAAACCACGGGAAAACAGCACACACAGCTCGCTGTGAGGGAGCCCAGAGGCTTCACATCCCTCACTGTGTCATTAACGCAGGGCCCAAGCGAAGGTCTCCACCGGTGTTTTGGTGAGCAGCTGATTAAACATCATTTAGTGGCCCGGCATTCCTGTGCACTTTCCAAAATAGAACGATCCCAGTCAAACGCTGGAGACTCCAAAAGACAAAGGGAACCTTGAATGGACAGCACTGTCTGACAGGCAACATCATTTTTAAAGAGCAAGACCAGAAGTTCAGAAAACTCCTGAGGGGGTGACAGGACGTTCTGAGCCTGCGGGTGACAAGAGGTGGCAGAACACAGCCTGAAATCCAGCTGAGCAGTGTCCTGAAATCCAAACAGCACAGGAAAGGTCTTCCTGGATAGCTGTGGACCAAGGAAAGGGGTGGCATCCCATCTTCCTGCCCTGCATCCCTCTGTGACCTACCATGGGGAAGGGGGACGAGCTCCATCCTCACCAGCACATCTCCAAATCTGAGGCTGGGGAAAAGTCTTGCCCAGAAAAAAAAGCCAATTAATTCCTCCACTTGGCTGAGGGGCCTTTTCCTCCCTGTCCTTCCCAGCAGGGAGAGTTTCAGAGGAGCTCTTTGGATCTGTGTCTCCCTCCATCCCTGAGAAGCTCCCCAGGTACCCGGAGCAGCGACTCCAGCTCACACATTTGGCTCTTGCTGCCTTCAGAGCCCCAACTCCTGAAGGTACAAGACTTCCTGAGGATCTTGGCATCTTTTAAGCAGAAAAGAAAGTGGGAGGCCAACAGTTCTCAGTTCCACAGGGGACAAAACCCCTGAGGATTGGGAAAACCGGCCCTTCTTAATCCATATCCGCCTCCAGTGGCCTCTCCTGGGAAGAACAGAGAACCAGGAGGAGAGAGGGGGCTGATATTAAAAATACAAGGGGGGAACAACCTGCACAGCTGACTTGGAAGGTGGAATAGGAAGCAGGGAATGTGCTGTGGTTCAAATTTCACGGCAAGGAGCAGAGCAGGGGCCTGTGGCCACCCCAGAGGATGTGAGTGACACTCAAGGTCTTCCCAACCTGGAGATCTCCCTCTGCCTTTGGGCTCTGCACGAGATGTGGATAATGGGGAATTGCCAAACTCACGGAATTCCATGGGGTATTTCTATTTATACAGTGCTTTGTAAGGGTGTTTTAGGAGTTCATAAGGTACCATGGGAATACAGGAGGCACTGGAGGAGACCAAGCACTGCTATCACCACTCTGGGACTCCCTTCCAATGTAATTCCAGCACAGCCAGTCATTCAATTTTAATCACAACTAATGCAGTGCCTTTTACACCGAGAGGTTGTGCTACATTCTAATCCATTTTGTAATTAAGCATAAATTTTAAGGATTCAACTGAGCACAGCCATGAACTCAGGGTTTACCCGACGCCTTTGATGCCAAAGGGTGTCCCTGTGTAATGAACAGGCTTAAAAAGACCTGGCTGAGGGATGGAAAAGGCTCCCAGTCTCTGGCACGAGGGCTTATCTGGGAAACAATGTAAGGAATAAAGCAGCAACGCCATAAAGATAAGGTGGAGAGGCAGGAGGGGTTTTTTTTAAGGAAATGTTTAAGAATAGAGAAAAAGAACGACCTGATTTAGAACAGAGCAGGAAAGGGAGGGTTTGACCCCTAAGAGGAAAATCCTGGAAGAGGCAGGGAGAGCTTGAGTGTTATATTATATTTAGCTTTCATTTTGGGCATCTTCCAGTTCCTCCAGTTAACATCTTTTCCACTGGGCAGGGCCAGGATGGACCTGAGCCTGCACATCCTGGTGGGAATGGTCTTTCCCATCCTCCAGGTTGAAGTGGACTGGATCCCATCCCTGTCCAGGCAGGCCCAGGGGGGGAGGTATTGGCAGGGGCTGGGCAGGGATCTGCTCCCTCTGATTTTGATGAAGTAGCAAAAGAACATAACGAGCCCCTCAGGTCTGACTCTTTTCCCTGTCCAGGGAAAAACAATTTAGCCTGAGAACTTGAAGTCGGGAGAAGATGAGATCTTTCTCTCTCTCTCTCTCTCTCTGCAGTTTGGTCAATTTAAACTAGATTTCATTAGGGATAATTTTAAAATCCGAACATTTTTAACCAGAGCCAGGATTTTAAATGTCCTGAACAGTCTGGCTGCAGGAGTTTGGAATGCTGCAGGAATTGCTGCCATTTGCAGAATCTGGCAGCAGGCTCTGGGATGGTTTTGAGCATCTCTGTCCCCCAGGACTCCACATCCAGCCTGTGCTCCCAGCTCCAGCCCCACCACCTGCACCCAACCCAGCCACTGTCAGCAGAGGGCAACGAAGCCCACGCAGCAAACCCCACGCCAGCACCTCCCAGAAGGCAGAAAGCACCATTTTTTTCACCCCAGTTACACCAAATCCACCTCCAGCCCCAAATCCGGGATCGGGTTTCTCCGTCTGACAACGGAGCATCTCCCTTGTGTTCACACAGGGCAAAGCCCCTCTTCCCATGTAAACACTTTGCTCCCCCCAGCAGAGGAGTGCCAGCCTTCCCAAACTCCCCCTGCGCCCGCAGGGTTGGGATCTACCCCTCTGTCTGCCCCTCATTCCGGGGAGGTTTAATTTGCTTCCTTCCCGAGGCGAAGCCGAACCCCGCGCGCGCACCCGCAGCTGCTAAGGAGAAAAACATCACCCTGGGCCACATCCTCCCAAAAATCCCGAGTGCAAGCCGAGCCCTCCGGCTGCCACAGGGCACCACGAGGCAGTGAACTCCGTGTGGCCACCGGGAACAGGCTGGAATGATTTGGTTTTGACCGCCGGATGACCTCGAGGGCCGCCCGGCCTGATGGACAGTGGGACCATTAGTCCTTTTAACACACATTCTTTTCCCCCCAAACGCAGACATCCCTCGGCAGAGAGAGAGAGAGAGAGAGAGAGCACCATCTAAACCAGCCATGACCCTGCCCGCTGGGTTATGGGCCCTGAGGCGAGGGGGGATTCATCCCGGGGAGGAAGGGAAGGCGACAGCTCGCCTTTCACAAAGAGCCCCCGAAAAAAAAAACCCCCCGAGCCTGAGAAAGGCCCTGACACAGCCCCGGGAAAGGGAGGCTGCAGAGCTCCACGTTCCCAACAAAAGGGGAGAGGCAAAACCTCTCTTTGTGTTTCCCACTGCTGGGATGGGGGGGGGGTTTATCCCAAATCAACCCCGAGCATCCCTGAAGGTGCCGTCGCGCTTTTATCCGAGGGTGAAACCTTGGCTCCTTCCCTTTTTGCCCCCCTCTCTCTTCCAGCAAGGCGTAATTTTTTTGGCCTTATTATTCCAAGGAAAATGAGGCAAGAGCGAACGAGCCCTGCTGCTAATAGAGCAGAACAACCTATTAATCCAGAGCAAAATTAAGCAGCACAAAGGTTAAGGAAACCAGAGTCTTGCTGGTTTTTAACCTCATCACCGAGGCCTGAGCCCAAAGAGGTTTTTTTTTCCACTGGCTCTAATGAGATTTAGACCAGGAGATTTAGGTGCAATCTGTAGATATCCAGAGGTGTTTTGCCTCAAGAGGAGGAGAATTTCAGGAATATCTTCATTTTCCTGCCTTCTTGCAGACCCCCAGTGCCCACAGCTGCCTCAGTTTCCCCAGCTGAAAAGTGAGGGTAATGATTAATCCATCAGGTTTCTCACAAAGGACGTGTATGAAGTGCTCCAAGACTACCAGATGGGAGAGAATAAACCCCACAAATTGCTGCAAACACACTGTTATTACCCACACTTACTCTGCCAGAAGAAACGCTGAATTCTGCTGGCAAAACCGACACAAAACAACAAAATGTGCTTCGAGGGGGAGAGGGAGAGGGAGAGAGGGATTTTCTGCCCCCCTGCCCCAAAGAGATGATTCATTCCATCTAAAAATAAAACGGGTAAATAAACACAGACGCCAAGGCCACAACATGGGGGCAAAAAAAAAAAAATATCATAAAAATCAAGCTTTTCATCTGCCTTTGCAGTGGCTGCCGCAGACAGAGCCCTGCCTGTCCCGAGCCCATTTTAATTTCCCCCTCGGGATGACTGACAAGCCACGCTGAGCTAAATGAGGAAACATCTGTCTGACTTTCCAAAAGCTGGCACTGGGTGCTGGAGCCACGTTCCCAAACCCCTCCAGAGCTGGAAAGCAGGGCAGAACAGGGGCTGAGACCTCCAGACTTTGCTCAGTGTCTCCCAAGCCCCTCCAGAGCTGGAAAGCAGGGCAGAACAGGGGCTGAGACCTCCAGACTTTGCTCAGTGTCTCCCAAGCCCCTCCGGAGATGGAAAGTGGGGCAGAACCGGGGCTGAGACCTCCAGACTTCACTCACTACTCGAGATCCAAGCTTGGGAAGGAGCAAAACGCAGCACTCAGCCTGTTTTCCCCACACTCACAGAGAAATTCAGCTCCAAAGAGCCCCCAAAACTTCCCCCCACACGCACACTGCAGCTTGTTTTGGGAAGACCAAGAACACAGGGAGCCTTATAATTCCTCCTAACAGGAGGCAGCGAGAACCTTCAGCTGCCTCCAGCCTCTCTCTGCCCAGGAAAGCCTTGCAGGGGCCTTTAATTATTTTTTTAAAGTCCTTCCCACAGCCCCTGACATTGTGCAGGCCGGGGCTGTTTGTTTTCTCTGGCACGGTGGCTGTACAGTAGAGTGTGCCTGACCCCTGGGCTCTGGTGAGAAGTGTGTCTAATGCTCCTACAAGGTAACCTTTTCACTGGAGTTTTCTCGGGTGACCCCAGAGTCCCATCTGTCCGAGGCCCAGCTCCTACGGCATGTGGAAAATGCAGCTGGCCCGGCTCCAGAATGCCTCCTGCAAGACCGACCCATCTGCATCTTTTCTGCTTTATCCCACTCTGCAGTATGGCACATTTCCCCCCTTCTCCCTCCCAAACGAGCTCCAAAATTAACCCTTTTTTTCCACCCAGGCACGAAGCAAAAAAACGAGCTGGAGGAAGTTTAAACTCCCTGCAACCCACACGAATCCCACAGCGGCCTCAGCTAAATTATCCCCCGAATTTGCTTTGTAGTGCTTGAGAAAAATCACCCAGAGCATCATTGCCCGCCTTCCCCCAGGAGGGTTTCTCCATCTCATCTCGCCCCCAGTCCCTGTTTGGCCGTTGGCAGAGCCACTGCCACTGTGGGGACAATGAGATGCTGCTTCAGGGACACCACGAGAACAGAGAGTTGCCCAAAGGCAGCAATTACTGGTAAACTGCAGCCACGAGGGACCGGAGGAAAAACCATCAGCTGGGTGAGGGCTGTGCCATGGAAGAGTGCATTTCCACTTGGAGGAAAAACGACAGCGGGCCTGGGTTCTTTGGGGAACCTTCTTAATAGGGAATTAGTGGCTGGAGATCTCCAGAGCACGAGCAGAGGGAGGCTCGAGCCCGGAGCGGCAGATTTGCAGCACCAGGCTCTGCTTGGGTTTATCCATGTTTTAGTAATTAGCCAAATATTTGCAGCAGAGAACTGCAGAGAAACCCTCAGCCTCGAGCTGAGAGTCGACGGGCACAAAAAAGGACCGGCCTGTCCTTTAAAACCGGCTTAAAACCAGGGGGAAAACGGCAAAAATGAAGCTGCATTTGTTTCGCAGGTCTTTGCCACCTCATCCCAGAGTTTGGGGATTTCCCTCCTGCCTCCCCAGGAAACCCTGGGCAGCCCGAGGAACAAGGACTGACATTCAGACACCTTTGGCCACACGTGAAATTCCTGGTTTTCTGCTTCATTTAGATGAGTAACATTTCAAAACAAACACCAGCACCCCCCAAAGCTGTCCCTGCGCCGCGGGGGGAGCTCACCTGAGAGGGTCAGAAACCCTCCCGTTGCTCTATTTTAACAGGGTTAAAACTGCCCTTTTACAACAGAGGGGCAGAATCCAACCCCAAACTACCCGGGAGTGAGGATCCACCACCCACAGGCACCTCGGAGAAATCCCAACTTTCATTAACAAATTACGAGCGAGCTTCGGTTCCCGCAGGCTACAGCACATAATAACCCAGGAATTCACTTCAGTGTATTCACAGGATTAAGGCTGTACCAAGGGCTGATAATTAAAAGAATCCTGATAAAGACTCTGCCAAAAATTAATTAATAAAAAGAGGGATAAGGGCTGTAACACGAGATCTGTGGCCTCGATAGCCCGGCTCGCGCAGTCAAACAAATCCCTTCCGCTCACTGGCACTCCAGGGATGTGAAAACTTCTGGAAGGGCAGAGAACGGGGCTGAGTTACCAAAGCAGAGCTTTTCTATCCTGTTTAGGCTCTGACACTTGAAATCCAAGGCAGCTGCTCTGTGTATCCCGACCTCGCTCCTTCCCCCCTCTCCCGTCGCTCCCTCCTCCTCCTTTATTTTTAAACTTCGAGTTGTTCTTTTTCTTTTTTTTTTTTTTTTTCCTTTTGCAATCAGGGGAAAAAAAATGGCAGCCATTAGAAACACTAGTTAGGGACTTAGTCCAAAATCAATTTTAATTAAAACCACCCCGCTTTAATGTTGAACATGGCCACTTTTAGCACTGCTGCTGGCGAGACCGGTCGGGGCTGCTCTGCCACCAGGGAAGGACTTTCCACCAGGAACAACCTGGGTATTAATGGGAGGGGGGTTCATGGAAAGCCTTAGGGGTCACAGAAACCTTCTCCTTGCCTTCAGCCCTCTCTGAGCATTAGGGTCACGGTGGGATGCCTCCCCTTTTGGGGAGGGGGTTGGTGAGGGGGGTGTGGGGGCAAATCCACCCTAAAGAGCCACATTGTGGGTTTATGAGTGGCTGTGACCCAGAGTCAGTTGGTCACACGCAGCCAGTGCCCATTACCAAATCAATAAGCATTAAATCAACCTCATTTTCTACTATTTAAATTAACTATAACTGTTTTAATTGCAGATTCATAGCCTGCAAACTGCTTATTACGCTTTACATTATAGCTGAGATTTGCTTGCACGTTACAGACCATTGAGAGCACTCTACAAACCCAGCCCTGCTGAAACCTTCCTCCCCCTCAGCCTCTCCCCATTAAATCCAGGGGAAGGGGAGGGAGGGCTGGGAACACACGGCGTGGGAGCTCAGCACAGGGGAATGGTCACCACGGGCTGCAGCAAGAGGAGAGGAATTAAGGGCTTGTTCTGGGGGTGAAACTCTGGGAAGTGGGGTCCCCCAGCACTTGGAGGAGGTGGTGGAGTTATAAATCCTACAGAAGAGCCCGTGTCCCAAAGGGCAGCAAAGCTGGAAAAGGTGGAGAGAGGGGATGAGCCACTGAAGGGCTAAACCAGGCTGAGGACGGGGGTTACCCCCAAGGTGGGGCTTCCCAAAGTCTTGGAAGGAGGAACTCAGCCCCAGGGAATTCAGGATCAGGGTCAGATCCTGCAGATTCCCATGGGGCAGGAGGGAGCCCACCCACCCCCACAGCACTGCAGGCCTCGGGGCTTCAACACAAAAGTGCCTTGCTCAGGCCTGAATTGCATTTCTCCCCAACTTCCAGACTGTTCTCCAGCAAAACCACGTCCGATTAAAAAAAAACAAACCACGATTAAAAATAACAATTATTTTAAAAAATATTATTTTTAAAAATATTATTTAAAAATATTATTTAAAAATATTATTTAAAAATATTATTTTAAAATACTATTTTGAAAATATTATTTTAAAATATTATCTTAAAAACCCCCAATCGTTTTAAAAAATCCCACCCCGTTTTTAAGGCGGAAGCTTTTTAGAACCGCCTTTTTTTTGGGGGTTTTTTTAGAAAGTTTTCTTCTTTCCTAGGGAGTGCAAGCCCTAATTTTGGCCCTGGGCATGGCTCTGACATTTTGCCTCGTTCCCATCCTGCCTGGGAGACAAGGAGCAGCCTGTAGGTGAGCGGGAGGTGGTTCATTTTTTATGGATGTGGGTGTCCCGACACCAGGGCTGGACAGGCTCGTCCCTGGGTCAGTGGCAATGACCCCAAGAGCACTAAAACATGCTCAGAGTAAACACTCGAGGGTGGGCAGCGAGGGGCTGATCCTGGCTCAGCCTCCCCCTCTCCCACCAAGGCTCTGGGGGTCCTGGGCCCCCCCCCAGGGACCCTCTGCCACTGCCAGGCCGGGTTGGACGGGGCTTGGAGCAACCTGGGCTGGTGGGAGGTGTCCCTGCCCATGGCAGGGGTGGAATGAGATGCTCTTTAAGGTCCCTTCCAACCCAAACCATCCTGGGATTCCATGAGGGACTTTTGTAGGAAGCTCCTTACGAGGTCTTCTCGCTGCTCCCCACCCTGTGAGAGCCCGGAGGAGGGGACAGGAGCCTCTTCCATGGAACAACACTGGCACAGTTTGGTGTCTCCTTTGGAGCAACCTGGGCTGGTGGAAGGTGTCCCTGCCCATGGCAGGGGGTGGCACTGGATGGCCTTTAAGGTCCCTCCCAACCCAAACCACCCCGAGATTCCAGGGTTTGAAGCTCAGAGTGGTCTCTGCCAAAGCCTCTCCTTCCTGCCCAGCCAGCCTGGGACAGCAGGGATGGGGCAGCACCAGACACAAGGAAGACATAACCTGGGATCAAGCCCAGAGAGAGGGAAGAAGTTTTTTTCCCTGTGAGGCCCTGGCACAGGTTGCCCAGAGAAGCTGTGGGCTGGTGGAAGGTGTCCCTGCCCGTGGCAGGGGGTGGCACTGGATGGGCTTTGAGGTCCCTCCCAACCCAAATCATCCCACAGTTCTTTAACTTCCACCTAAAGCCGTGGGTGTCTCAAACCAAGCACCATCAACCTCCCATTGTCAGAGGAAGAACCATAATGAGGCAACACGAGGAAAGAGGGATCTGCTGATGCTCCCAAAGATGAGAGCAAGGACCAGGGGGGCACATCCAGCCTCTTCTCCTTCCACACCAACCAGGGCTACGTGGCTCCAGGATCCTCAGCTCCCCATCTCCTGATGCACCTTCCCAGCGCCTCCATCCTCCTCCCCCTCCCATTCCCACACTCCCAGACCAGGAACTCGTGGCTCAGGGACTGCACTGAACCCCCAGCTCCCTAACAAGGTTTTCTCAGCATCACCACATCTATCTTCCCTTTTTTTTTTTTTTTTTTTTTTTTTTTTTTTTTTTAATTTTTTTTTAATCTTTGCCTCTTGCCAGGCCAGAGCACCCAGGGAAAGATCAAACACTTAATACCAGCAGGCTGCCCTTCGTGGGGAAGGGTTGTTTACAGGACCTTGCTCCAATCTCTGGGGTCTGAGCAGGAGAAATTGAATTCTGGGCTCCCAGATTTTCTCTCTGCACAGCTGGCTCCATAACAGGAATTCTGCCTGCGTGCTGGGGATAGGCCGGGACCACTTTAACAGCTAATTTCAGCACAGCAAGAATTAGCTCATCCATAAATGACAGCAGGCCTGCAGCTCCTCTGTCCTCTCCAATGCCCAAAGCACAGATTAGCGATAAAAATATCTGATTTTCTAGATGCTGTACTTGATAATAAGCTGCTGAATTCCCCTGGATGGATTTCTCAAACAGTCCCTTCTACTCCACAACCTGCCCTCGCCCAGAACTGGAGTTTCCAAGGCTACACCAATGGACAGGCCCCCATCTGTGCCCCCCAGGCCCCGAGGTGCAGCTCCCCTGGGACAGCTAAGAGCCAGGATTAGTGAGCTGACCAACCTCCCGATGGCTTTCCTGGGTCTCCATTACTGCCCAGAGCACCTCTGGAGCCGTCTGAGCACTCTGCAGTCATTAACAGGGCACGGGGGGCTGGGATCTCCCCCAGCACAGCCCTGCTCCGGCTCCTGCTCCCGAGAAACGCCGGAAAATATCCCAGGGAGAGGTCTGGCTGCTGGGCAGAGCAGCCCAGCACCATCAGGTCTCCCTCCCCAGCCTCCTCTTCCTCAGCAGTGGAAGAATAGCAGGAATTAAAAGGAATGTGCAAAGAGGTAAATAATTAAAACCAGATTTAGAAGCCGAGGAGACACCAAAAGGTGCCAATGTTGTTCCATGGAAGAGGCTCCTGTCCCATCCTCTGGGCTCTCACAGGGAGAAGACACTGTAGGGAGCTTCCTACAAAAGTCCCTCATGGAATCCCAGGTTGGAAGGGACCTTAAAGAGCATCTCGTTCCACCCCTGCCATGGGCAGAGACACCTTCCACCATCCCAGCTTGCTCCAAGCCCCCTCCAACCTGGCCTTGGACACTTCCAGGGATCCAGGGGCAGCCACAGCTCCTCTGGGAAATCCATCCCAGCCCCTCCTCACCCTCACAGGGAAGAATTCCTTCCCGATATACTAAACCTTCCCAATAATCTGAACCCGCTCTCTTTCAGCTTAAAGCCTCTTCTCCCACCACTCAGCTTCGCTCCAACCCCACCCTCGGGTTTTGCTCCGAGGGAAAGGTCGCCCAACTCGCCGGGAAAACCTTTTCCCAGGCCGGGCTGTGGAGCTTGGAATGCTCAACCCCTCACACTGCCGGGCTGAGCGATGCTGAACAACCCTCGGGATCCCCGAGGAAGGCGAGAAAAATGAGGGGACGCCCCGGGGCTCTAATGGGGAGGCAAAAGGTCCCCGCCCAGGTAGGAGAAAAGGCGCAATAAAATCGCCAGATTTGGCTTAACGGGTAATTAGAGAGTTAATAAAAGCAGGCCCCTTGACACTGCGGGGCCCAGCGACACAGCCCCGTGTCACGGGAGCTCCGTGACTTTTTCCCGGGCTGGCCATTGATCCAGGGGACGGGAGCGGCTCCGGACTGGATCGATGCAGCTGTCGCGGGGCGGCCGCGCTCGCCAACCCGCCCGGCCTCTCACATGAAGGAGCTTCCTGCTCTTGCACTGTGACCCGCCTGGAAATGAAACATCTGGCCATTTACCTCTGCTGCTTTCAATACCCAGATTAATCCACGCTCTAGGAACCGTTTGCCAGAAAGATCCATTTTTCCCTTTTTTTTTTTTTTTTTTTTTTCTTTTAAAAGGGAAAAAAAAAAAAAAAAAAGCGGCGGCGAGTTTCGTGAAGTTTTTATTTTAATTAAAATAAAAGTTCCGGAGCGAAAAAAGAAATTAATTAATCAAAACTCTGGCAGCAAGCAAGCCCCGGGTCAAGGACTACACAGCCTGAGATCATCTCTCTCCAACCCCACCAATTCCCCAGCCAAACTTTGATTTTTTTTTTGATTTTTTTTTTTTTTGTTTTCGTTTGAAAACAAAACGTGGATTTTTGTGATTTTTGTGATTTTTATGGCAGAAGGTGTTTAGCACAGAGACCTTCCCGGCAGCTCCAGCACACACAACACACAGACTTCCAAGTGTTTGGAAGTAGAAGCAGGTTGGCAGAGCATCCTGCCCCTGTGGATGGGGCATGGACGGAGCTGGGACAGGTGGGGTCCAGCCCAGGGATGTCCCTGTGCCAACCCAAGGCACTTATTCCTTCCTTCTTCTCTGCCAAACACAGAATTGCACAGAAATAATAGGAGAGTCAATCCTTTGTAACAAATTCCATTAAATTTGGCCAAAACTGGCCAAGGGGTTGAAGAAATAAGAGTGAAAGAGGCAAACCCTGGGTAGGTGAGGGATAAAACTGCGACCCCTCAGAAAACCTGGATAAAAGCAAAACCAGAGCGAGTTCCTGGCAGGCAGCAAAGGGTGCAGCCAACATCTCTCCTGGTCTGATCTCCCCAGGTGTAAATAAATAAATACCTGAGGGGCAACGAGCCCGAGGAAACTCGGGATGGAGGCCACGGAATGACCCCCGGGCGGGGACAGGAATGTCACCACAGCTCAGTGGCCTCGTTTTTCCCCTGCCCCAGCACAGCACACCTGCGGCTCCCCAGCCCTTCCAGCGGGTATAAATCCCCAAAACAAAGAAATCCAGGGGGATTAATATTTAACTGTGCCACCGGGGCAGCCTTAAACATTACCCAGAACCCATTTACAGGTGGCTTTAGAGTGGCTTCCAGCCCCAGAAAGTTTCCACGGAACCAGTCACCCGTGCCCTGCCCAAGAGGGTGTTTTGTGCTGCCGGGAAGAAAGCGATCCATCAGGAGCTGGAATTCGGCCTGGCCTCGCCTGAGCAGCTCCAACCTGACGGAGAAGGAAGCACGGTCTGCTGGGGCCAGCACCAGACTGGAACTGGGGGGACTGGGCTCAAACAGCTGCTCGGCCACCGAGTCGCCCCCCGGCCCCGGGGGCACCGCTCGGCCCTCGAGGGGACTCTGCTGGGTCACAGGGGGGATGGCTGGGGGGGAAATGGAGGTGTTAAAGGGAAAAGGAAGGTGTCAGAACAAAAGCAGAGTGGCCTGGAAGGTCTCCATGACTGGGGAGTGTGTTGGGAAGCAGAGGAGAGCGGAGGAACGGTACCACAGCAGTCACGGGGGGGGTGATGGGGAAGAGACCTCCAACTCTGCCTGACTCCCCACCACTCCCATCACCCCCCAGTTAAACCCCTTCAGTGGTGAAGAGCTGCTGAAACCTCACAAAACATCCTGGGCAGAAAGAGGGAAGGTCCAGAGCTCTGTTTAAGGGGAAAGCTGTTCTTGTTCTCCCTCCCCAAGGCGCCGGTCCCAGCCCTGGGAAAGGCAAAGCGAGGTCCAGTCACCCCAAAACTCCAGCCCTAAAGCCCTCCAGGCACGGATTTCTTCTGCTGGGATCGCTCCAGTTTGGGGAAAACTGGGATTTTTTTTTTTTTTATTGACTTTGCAAATTTAAGTCTCACAAAAAACGCAGGTCTCGTAGTTCTCCTGCTCAAAGACGGGCTGAGTCGCCCTCTGAGACCCAGAACCAGCAAAACACAAAATCCTTCAGAGCAAGGCTGTGCTCTGTGATTTTTCTTCTAAGTGGATGAGAGGGGAGGAAAAAAATGTATTATGGAATCTTTTGCAGAATAAGCACGTGAAGCTAAACATACGCTCGATAAACACATCTCCCTGGACCAGACACATCTGTCTGGCTCCTGAATTAACAATTCCTGAGCCTGCTTGGGATAGGTGACTGGCTCAGCCCTTGCACCAACTATTTCCCTGCAAGAAGACGAGCCTGTCAGATTTTTACAGCCTGGGCTGCAGAGACCAGATCCCTGCACTGCGGGACGGGAGAAACGAAAAACATCCAGTTGCTCCTTCACAAGCATTCCCACTTTAACTAAATATTTGCAATGTGTTTATACAGAGGGAGCTGCCTGACCTTTTATAGAGAGAGCTGCTCCAGCATCAGCCTCACAGCCCTCCATGGGAGACCTACAGAGTCCCAGAAATGATGTTAAAACACAATAATTATCCTCCCCCCCCCCCCTTTCGTTTTATCGATGAAGGGAAGGCGACGACTCCTCTCACAAAAATATTGCTGAAGATTCATCTGAGCTGTCGGGTTTCCCGACTAACAGATTTCCAAGAGGCACAATAAAGTGGAACACAAACAGCAAAGAAGCTTTCAAACACAAATTATTAACTGTGAGCTCCACACGAGGCACCGCAGGCTCCAACCAGGCCATATCAGATGGAGTTTGCAGGGACAGTTAAACTCTGGGATCTGATACCAAACCGGTTCAAAACCAACCAAATCTGCCCCCCCACATATTTTTGGCTTCTTTTTTTTTTTTTTTTTTTTTTTTTGCATACAAACACCCAGCACTTGAGAGCACCCAGCCAAGCCTGTGTTTCCCACCCGTTTAAGAGCTGCACCCACTGAGATCCAGGCACTCAGAAAGTGGAGATAAACACTGGCTGGGTGCTCAGTTAGCCAGGGCTGGTTCGGGGCATCGGTTGATAAAAACATCTTGGAGATTTTATCCCGTTTCCCCTCCCAGGACTGTCCCTTTTGGAGCCAAAGATCAGACCTTGGGAGCTCTGCCTGGCTGCTGACGTGGCCCAGAGCCGAGGGACTGTCACCGTGCACCGTGACAGAAAAGGCAATATCAGGTATTGCACAAAAGGCTGCTCAATCCTCCAGAGTCCTTCAAATGTCTTATAAAAACTCCCCTATATAAATAATCTCTGCGTGGAAGGAGAGGTCCCTGCAGAGATCAGGGCCCTCTCACGCAGGGTGTTTTATGCACACGCTGAAAAAGCCCGTCTGCATTCAGAGGAGATTATATTTTAAACAGGAGATAATGAACCTCATTTTGCAGGTGGGGACAGAGACATAAAGATAATTTGCACGCGCAGGAGCCGCCGCTGCCGAGCTCGGATCCTCCTCTAGGTCCTGTCCACTGCCACAGCCACCAGAGCATCCTCTTCCCTCCCTCGAAAGCCCGCTGCCAAGTTCCTCTGGAAAATAATTCCAGCGCTGCTCCGCAGCTAAACTGCCACTCTGGGGCAAATTTCTCTGGTGCAGCCCCGCTCACTTCAGCCGAAATTCAGCCCCGGGGCACCTCCAAAAAATAATTGGAGGTGAGGAAAAAAAAAAAACACACGGTGGCGACGGGGGGGAGGTTTTTAGGAGTGTACATAAAATATTAAATAATAATAATAATAAAAAAAAAATAGATAAATTATAGATGTGTGTACAATGCCCAGAGATGCCTCGATTTATATGATAACGGTTTCCTGAGAGCAGCACAGCTCCAGGCAACAGAAACGAGAAGTCAAGCTGAACAGCAATCCTGCATCCCAGAGATTGTGACAATCTCAGAGCAGGGAACAGAGGTGCCCCTGGGGCAACCCCGGGAAAATTATTACCGAGCAGCAAAACAACAATGTCAGTTAATTTCATTGGAATTAACGGGACTTTCCTCCCCTTGAGCGCACGGAGGGGAAAGGGGGGGAAGAGTGTGGGGAAAGAGTCACCTGGAAGGGCTGAGAGGCACAAACGCTTCGGAGAGACTTCAAACCAAACCCAACTGCGGCAGCATTTGGGACTTGTGGGGGTTTTTAAAAAAAAAAATAAAAGGGGGGGAAGGAAAGGAGAGAGAGGTGTTTAAATTGCTCTATCTCGCCTCTGGAAGCTGGAAAATAGAAACTCTGCTGCTGCTTTAACTACATTTTCCTCAGTCGAGCCCAAATGTGCCAGGAGGCTGCTTGTGCTGCTTGTTCTGCTTGTGCTGCTGTTTTTTCCCCTCAGTACAGAGCACCTCTGCAGCGTTTCTAACACACCCAGGCTTTTCACACACATCGAATCCCTCGGTGAACCCCGGCCCGGAAAAAACTTTGCTCCAGAAAGGCCTTTTTTTTTTTTTTTTTTTTTTCTTTTGCACGTTGTAACCCCTGCTGTGATTTATCTGAGCTGGATTACAATAATTATATTAGCACACGGTTCTAAAGTGAGCGTAGTTAGACCAGAGCTGCTCTGGTTTCTGTTGGTACAACTTGTTTACTTCCTCTGGAAGTGCCCTGGTACCAGTTCCTCCGACGGCCGAGCGCCTTTAATAGATGGAAGCTCCGACTCTTTTAAGACAATCCCCACTCAAAAAGTCCTTACACACATGGTTAAGCCCTGCTGACTTAAGTGAAGGCTGTTTTAAGCAGATGCTTAAATATTTTTGCTGTGATTGAGGGCACAGAAGTCGGGGTTGCTCCGATGAGCAGGACAGAGGACCAGGCAGTGCCTTAATAAACACAACGTGCGAGGCAGAAAAACAGCCCAGACAAACCTTTTAAGGAGGGTAAAGTTACCCAGGATGAAATATTAGAACGCGAAGAGCAACTAAACCAAGGAGCAGTTTGATTTTGCCTTGGCCTGGCTCGGGGCTGGCCGAGCCGTGCCTCAGTTTACTCCCACCCCAAGGCAGTGGGAATCACAGTCCTGTTGTCCTCCTCTAAGCATCAGCCTAAAAATCACTTTGCTGCACGGTCCCTCTCCTTTAAACACGAGGCTAAGGGACAAAACGTCCTCCAGTGATAACGAAACAAAAGGGAAAACACTCGGAAATTCAAAAGGAAGCCGGGAAGCCTTCCGTCACGTCCTGCTGCTGGAGTTCAGTAACAGATGAGACACCCAGGGTAACACATCACAGGCACCCAGGGCATTTGTAATGCCAGGGTCAAAGTGCCAGGCACAGAATTGTGCCTTCTCCCTCCGGGCAAAACTCTCCCAGGCAGCTCTTCAGCTGGTGTAAATTGCCCAAAGCCCCTAATGAAGTTATGACAATTTACAACAGCTGAGGGTCTGTTCCTCTAATGAAGAGAAATACTGGGAGGAGGGGACGGATTAGTTTGGAGAGTTCATTGCAGAGCACACACGCCGCCGGCTCCGAGAGACCCCCGAGAACCATCCCCTTATCTAAAGGAAAAAGAGCAAGGTCCCTTCCTGAGCCACGAGGTTTTTCTTCTCCCCCTTCAGCTGCGAGGTGGGAATTCAATAAAAGCTCCTCAGACACACAGAGGAGAGGGGGGAGGCCAAAAGCCGATCTAAAAGCCGGCGAAGACGTAAATAGCGTTAAAAAAAGGGGGCTTCACTTTTCTGGCGGGCTGGGGGTTGTTTTTTTTCCTGTTTGCCTCCGACAGGAAAGGCACAGCCCCGCTGCCCATATTTCAGGGCTGACAGTCCCTTCCATCACGGGAACAATGGCCCTGTGCCGCTGACCAGGGTCACCCCCGCGCCGGCGCTCTCCCAACGCCACCCAACACCGGCCTCCAGCTCCCAGCCCCTTCCTGCCATTCTCTCTCTCTCCACACAACCCCTCTTCTCCGAGCCCGTTCCACGGAATATCTACAAAATCCGGGCCAAAAACACACACACAAAAAAAAAGGAGACGGGAACAAAGGGATGGGGAGGTTTGGTCCGGGCAGAGTTCGCGGGGACGGTCGGGATCCGACACGGAGCCGGGATAAACTGGCAGGGAAGTGGCTCCTTCCTTACAAACCCCCCCCTTCCGTGAAAATAAACCAGTGTATGGAGCACACATGTCCTTCCCACACGGCAGACCCCGCTCCCTGCCACAGGTGTCCCAAGGCCAGTCGGGATAAACAGAAGTGTTCCAGCTGCACGAGGAGTCATGTGCTCGGATCGACTCCGAGCAGAGCTGCTCAGCAATCGAATCCCAATGAATTACTCCCGTAGTAGACTGTGTGTAAGGTACGAAACACTCGGGGGGGTAATGGATGGGCAATATTTCAGCCACCCAGGAGGGCTGAAAGCGGATTTGAGCCGGTGTTTCCGAACGCCAGGAGAAATATTTTGGGGGGACGGGAAAAAAAAAAAAAAGCCAGGAAGGATGAAGAGAA